>NW_019946540.1:10454-14513 GCF_002910315.2 Salvelinus sp. IW2-2015
TCCCATCTGGTTTGCAGCTTAGTGGGCCTATCATTTGTTTTTCAACAGGACAATGACCTAACACACCCTCCAGGCTGTGTAAGGGCTATTTGACCAAGAAGGGGAGTAATGGAGTGCTGCATCAGATGACCTGGCCTCCACAAACACCTGACCTCAACCCAAATAGAGATTGTTTGGATGAGTTGGACCACAGAGTAAGGAAAAGCAGCCGACAAGTGCTCAGCATCAGTGACTCGACCTGTTCCCGGCTCCGGGACACCTCCTCCAGGAAACTATCCTCCACCAGCCTGGTGATCTCGTACATGGCTGACTTAAGGACCGTCTCCATGACTCCGGAGAGCTGAGACTGGAAAGTTATGATGGCTGCGGACATCATGGCAAAGTGTCTATGAGCAGCTAACTACAGTTAAGAGATAGTAACTTTTAGCTACTTTTGTTCAGATTGGTCAGTGTTACGATTCCGTATATCAAAAGGAAAAATCGCTAAAATTAGCTGCAAAGATACAGGTAACTAAACCACTTTTGTCTGTGTTAGCATGCTAGCAAACGTTACTGTTGGATGTTGTGGTCTCTACCGAATGCATTTTTTAAAAATAATTTCGAGATATAAGATGTAGCATTTACTGTATATGAGGCTATTCGTATAAATACAAATACCAGAGGTATTGAGAGAAAGCAAGGCTATGGTAGTTGGCTCGGCACTTACTTTGATAGCCAGTCAACACAATAAGCATCCACCCCCCAAAAATGTACTTCCGGAAACAAACCAACGGGTCGGGTAGTGGGACATTCTACGTCGGAACGTTACCTTATTCGAGTTAAAAAGACGACCTTTATTTATTGTGTATAAATTGACAGGAAATGTACACGGGAAGCAATTTATCTCAGCCATCACTCAATGCGTCACACAAAGCACTGTGCGCCGAGTCCATAAAAGAAGAATAAGTCATATCACCAACATAGGCCAATTCTGATCAACCCTGTACTTTTTTGGGGGAAATATTAATATATTGTAGATTCATATGAAAGTGTGGGTTGAGGAGAACCGCTGCCAACAAAAAAAGTAATATCAACAGCTAAATGCATGAATTTGGTGCACTTTAAGATGAACATTGAGAGATTAAATATTTTTCAGGTAACTAACTAGCATCTTCCCACCTGCAACAGCAGACATTGTCAGTATTCAAGTACAGTTACTACTGTGTGGGTCTCTCTACTCTGGAACAGTCTCCTTTGGAACACTCTACTCTGGAACACTCTACTCTGGAACAGTCTCCTCTGGAACACTCTACTTTGGAACACTCTCCTCTGGAACACTCTACTCTGGAACACTCTCCTCTGGAACACTCTACTCTGGAACACATACAGTACCAGTCAAAAGTTTAGACACACCTACTCATTCAAGGGTTTTTCTTTATTTTTACTATTTTCTACATTGTAGAATGATAGTTAAAACATCAAAACTATTAAATAACACATGTGGAATCATTTAGTAACCCAAAAAGTGTTTAACAAATCAAAATGTATTTTATATTTTGAAGATTTTTCAATGTAGCCACCCTTTGCCTTGATGACAGCTTTGCACACTGTTGGCATTTCTCACAACCAAACTACATGAGGTTGTCACCTGGAATGCATTTTAATTAACAAGGTGTGCCTTCTTAAAAGTTAATTTGTGGAATTTCTTTCCTTAATGCGTTTGAGACAATTCAGTTGTGTTGTGACAAAGTATGGTGGGGTATACAGACGGATAGTTCTATTTGGTAAAAGACCAACTCCCATATTGTGGCAAGAACCAGCTCAAATAAGCAAAGAGAAATGACAGTCCAGCAATACTTTAAGAGTTAAGGTCAGTCAATCTGGAAAATGTCAAGAACTTTGAAAGTTTCTTCAGGTGCAGTCGCAAAACCATCAAGCGCTATATGAAACTGGCTCTCATCCCATCTGGTTTGCACTTATTGCGACTATCATTTGTTTTTCAACAGGACAGTGACCCAACACACCTCCAGGCTGTGTAAGAGCTATTTGTCCAAGATGGTGAGTGATGGAGTGCTGCATCAGAAGACCTGGCCTCCACAATCATCAGAAAATAGTAAAAACGAAGAAAACCCTGAATGAGTAGGTGTGTTTCAAACTTTTGACAGGTACTTGTACATCTATAGTGGTATTGCCAAAAAACCATCAACAACTTCAACCATAGACTCTGACATGTGCAATAAGCCAAACTGATTAAATAATCCCACATACTCAATCACCTCTCTCTCTCTCTCTCACACACACACACACACCACACACTAGCACACACACACACACACACACACACACACACACCACCACAACACACACACACAAGACACAATTTAGAATGCCACAGGGGGGGGGGGGGGCGAGGTGAGGAGGAGATTATTTAAGATACTGTTTGAAGAGGAGTGTTTCAGATGTTTTTGGAAGATGGGCAGGGACTCTTATTGTCCTAGCTTCAGGGGGAAGATGGTATTACCATTGGGGTGCCAGGAAAGAGTCGAGCATCGACTGGGCTGAGCGGGAGCTAAGGGCCAAGAGACCTGAGGTGGCAGAACGGAGTGCTCGGGTTGGGGTGTAGGGTTTGAGCATAGCCTGAAGGTAGGGAGAGGCAGTTCCTCTTGCTGTTCCGTAGMTAAGCACCATGGTATTGTAGTGGATGCAAGCTTTGACTGGAAGCCATTGGAGTGTGCAGAGGAGCGTGACGTGAGAACTGTGGAAGGTTGAAAACCAGGTGAGCTGCTGTGTTCTGGATAAGTWGCAGGGGTTTGATGACACAAGCAGGGAGCCCAGCCAACAGAGAGTTGCAGTAGTCCAGACGGGAGATGACAAGTGCCTGGAATAGGACCTGCGCCACTTCCTGTGTGAGGTAGGGTCGTACTCTATGGATGTTGTAGAGCATGAACCTGCAGGAGCAGGTCACTGCTTTGATGTTTGCAGAGAACTACAGGGTGTTGTACAGGGTCACGCCAAGGTTCTTTGCAACACTTTGGAGTTGTCAACCGGGAGGAAGAGCAGTTCTGTCTTGTAGAGCTTGAGGTGGTGGGCTGACATCCAAGCTGAGATATCTGCCAGGCACGCAGAGATACGTGTCGCCACCTGGGTGTCAGAAGGGGGGGAAAAGAGAAAATTAGTAGAGTGTCATTCGCATAGCAAGTTCAAGTTAGTTTATTTGTCATATACATCTCATATACATGGAATACTCAGTGCAATGAAATGCTTACTTGCAGGTTAACCTCTCGACAATGCAACAACAATAGAAGTATGTAGCTAATTGAATAAAAAGAGTAATAGAAATAAAAGCTTAATGAAATATATATATGTATATATTTTTTACAAATAGTTACATATGGAATGAATGGAAATAACAGACATGAGCCAAACATGTTTGCTTGTATAATGGAAAAGGTAATAAGACTACGATTCATTTAATTTTGTCAGTTCTACCACGTCAACATTGCTGATTTTGAACAGGGTGAATTATAATGTTTCAGTAAAGTTCAGCTTCTGTCCACAGGGTGTGGACAGCTTCTGTCCACTGTGTCACTGTCAGAAGATATGTGCTTCAGTCAGAAAAACATTCTCTCTTCTCGGTCTCAGCTAGCTCGCCAGCCAGTAGCTACTGAACTAGCCAGCCAAGCTAGCTACAGAAACGAAACCCATCACATACACTAGCTGGAAATAAACACTTTTCCTAATATCGTGACTTATATCAACATCCTTAGCTTGCCCATCCACTTAATATATTGTTAAATAACTCTGACTGACACCCACTAGCTTAAGGATGCTGAGTGCTAACCATAGCTTATTAGCATTAGCCAACCGTAAAATCATATTTATGCTTGATCTGAAAATATGATCTGGATATCTGTGGAGGCCAAATCAAGTTCCTTAAAGGCTTTGCATGGTTAATCAGACGTATGCAGTGGCTGTACAGCATTTACTGCGATATGACCTCTGTAGAAGTCAGGGCACACATACTTCTTGCGCTTGGCAAAGCAGAGCTGCTGCAGCAGCGCCTCTTCAACCTCAGGAGGC
>NW_019946540.1:14538-31232 GCF_002910315.2 Salvelinus sp. IW2-2015
CAGAGAGGAGATTTGCAAAC
The DNA here is from genome assembly GCF_002910315.2 of Salvelinus sp. IW2-2015. Classification (NCBI taxonomy): domain Eukaryota; kingdom Metazoa; phylum Chordata; class Actinopteri; order Salmoniformes; family Salmonidae; genus Salvelinus; species Salvelinus sp. IW2-2015. The sequence goes on from NW_019946540.1 coordinate 14,559, forward strand.
TGATTAAATAATCCCACAGTACTCAATCACCCTCCTCTCTCTCTCTCTCACACACACACACACACACACACACACACACACACACACACACACACACACACACACACACACACACACACACACACAAACACAACACATACAACACCACACAACAATTAGAATGCACAGGGTGGGGGGGGGGGGGGGTCGAGGTGAGGAGGAGGATTATTTAAGATACTGTTTGAAGAGGGAGTGTTTCAGATGTTTTTGGAAGATGGGCAGGGACTCTATTGTCCTAGCTTCAGGGGGAAGATGGTATTACCATTGGGGTGCCAGGAAAGAGTCGAGCATTGACTGGGCTGAGCGTAGAGTGGGAGGGCCAAGAGACCTGAGGTGGCAGAACGGAGTGCTTCGGGTTGGGGTGTAAGGGTTTGAGCATAGCCCTGAAGGTAGGGAGAGGCAGTTCCTCTTGCTGTTCTGTAGGTAAGCACCATGGTATTGTAGTGGATGCAAGCTTCGACTGGAAGCCATTGGAGTGTGCAGAGGAGCAGGTGAGTGAGATTTGGAGAAGGTTGAAAACCAGGTGAGCTGCTGTGTTCTGGATAAGTTGCAGGGGTTTGATGACACAAGCGGGAAGCCCAGCCAACAGCGAGTTGCAGTAGTCCAGATGGGAGATGACAAGTGCCTGATTAGGACCTGCGCCGCTTCCTGTGTGAGGTAGGGTCGTACTCTACGGATGTTGTAAGCATGAACCTGCAGGAGCGGGTCACTGCTTTGATGTTTGCAGAGAACTACACAGGGTGTTGTACGGGTCACGCCAAGGTTCTTGCGACACTTTGAAGTTGTCAACCGGGAGGAAGAGCATATTTATGCTTGATCTGAAAATATGATCTGGATATCTGTGGAGCCAAATCAAGTTCCTTAAAGGCTTTGCATGGTTAATCAGACGTATGCAGTGGCTGTACAGCATTTACTGCGATATGACCTCTGTAGAAAGTCAGGGCACACATACTTCTTGCGCTTGGCAAAGCAGAGCTGCTGCAGCAGCGCCTCTTCAACCTCAAGGAGGCTGAAGAAATTCGACTTGTCACCAAAACCACTCACAAACTTTTACAGATGCACAATCGACAGCATCCTGTCGGCTGCATCAGCCGCCTGGTACGGCAACTGCTCCGCCCACAACCGTAGGCTCTCCAGAGGGTAGTGAGTCTGCACACGCATCACCGGGGCAAACTACCTGCCCTCCAGGACCTACACCACCCGATGTCACAGGAAGGCAAAAAGATCATCAAGGACAACAACACCGCGAGCCACTGCCTGTTCCACCGCTATCATCCAGAAGGCAAGGTCAGTAACAGGGCATCAAAGCTGGGACCGAGAGACTGAAAACAGCACATTTTACTTATGTAAATTTGATATTTCAGGTTTGTATTTAAGAAATTTGCTAACATTTCTTAAACCTGTTTTTGCTTTGTCAGAATGTTAAACAGCCATCACTAACATTGAGTGGCTGCTGTCAACATACTGACTCATCTCTAGCCACTTTAATAATGAAAAATTGATGTACTAAATGTATCACCAGCCACTTTATATAATGTTTACATACCCTACATTACTCATCTCATATGTAAATACTGTACTCTATACCATCTACTGCATCTTTCCTATGCCGTTCGGCTATCGCTCATTCATATATTTTTTTATGTACATATTCTATTTAATTCCTTTACATTTGTGTGTAAAGGTAGTTGTTGTGAAATTGTTAGGTTAGATTACTTGTTAGATATTACTGCATGGTCGAACTAGAAGCACAAGCATTTCGCTACACTCGTATTAACATCTGCTAACTATGTGTATGTGACAAATAATATTTTATTTGATTTGAGACCTCGTTCGGTGGCCGTGGCGGCTTTACATTTTAAATGGTCTCCCTCCAGCCCTCGACCTACCCCCTTCATTATCACCGCAGCCTCGCTCCGGCTTCATGTCCTCCAGTGCCCGCTGACATTCCAGCAGGCATGGCAGTTAACACGCCAATCACAACTGATGTAGTTGCCGTTCCATCTCCAAGTCTCCCCAGTTTCAGCAGAAACATCTCGCTAAGAACCAGTGCGCAGACTGCGGTCGTGTCCTGAGCAGCACTGACGCTTTAGAGAGCCACTCCTCCCTCATGCTCTGCCTGCGGCAAGGACTTCCCCAACTTCAAGGCGTGAAACTGCATCCACGGCAACCAGCAGAGCCACTACTTTCAACAGGGCCACCGTCTACCGCTTTTGGRGTGACCAAACACAGCGGCGTGCGACTGTTCGTCTGCCTGATCTGTGCCAAACGCTTCATTATCCGACGCATCCTCGAAGCGCCTGGAGCTGAAGGTCCACCTGAGGTGGCACCACGGGGAGAAGAGACACTGGTGCTCGRACTYCAGGAAGGGCTTTCTGGATTACAATAATCTGAAGAGGCACAAACTGGTCCACATTGGGGAGAAACCCTACACCTGGCTATCTGAAGAAACACCTGAAGACCATACACAAAGACAGATAGAGAGAGCAGGGTGTGAGTCTTAAATGGTACCCTATTCTCTATATAGTGCACTACTTTGGTCGAGAAACCATGGCASGCCCTGGCAAAGTAGTGCATTACAAAGCACTATATAGGGAATAGGGTGTCATAGATGATATGAAGGAATAGTTCTCTCTCCATTAGCTGTGAATTCAAAACCCAGCCGTGTTAGTTTTAATGAAGCAGGGATCCCCATCTATTCTCACAGTGATTGGGAAAGACTTGTTCTTTTATGTTTTTGTCACGCCCTGATCTGTTTCACCTGTCTCTGTGATTGTCTCCACCCCCTCCAGGTGTCGCTTATTTTCCCCACTGTATTCATCCCTGTGTTTCCTGTCTGTGCCAGTTCGTCTTGTATGTTTTTCCAAGTCAACCAGCGTTTTTCCCGTTCTTCTGATTTTTGCAACTATTTCTCCTTTTTCTAGTCCTCCTGGTTTTGAACCTTGCCTGTTTTTGGACTCTGTACCCACCTGACTGACCTTTCTGCCTGCCTTGACCACGAGCCTGTCTGCCACGCTGTACCTCCTGGACTCTGATCTGGTTTTGACCTTTTGCCTGTCCACGACCATTCTCTTGCCTACTCCTTTTGGATTAATAAACATTGGAAGACTCCAACCATCTGCCTCCTGTGTCTGKATCTGGGTCTCGCTTTGAGTCATGAWAGTTTTTATGWATTGATTGATTACAAGTATCAAAGCGGCAGGTAGCCTATAGGTAGGTAGCATAGCAGTTAAGTGTGTTGACCCAGTAACCGAAAGGTTGCTGGTTTGAATCCCGGAGCTAGGTGAAAAGTCTGTCGATGTGACCTTGAGCAAGACACTTAACCCTAATTGCTCGTATACAGTGCCTTGCAAAAGTATTCATCCCCCTTGGCAATTTTCCTATTATTTTGCATTACAACCTGTAATTTTAAATAGATTTTTATTGGGATTTCATGTAATGGACATACACAAAATAGACCAAACTGGTGAAGTAAAATGAAAAAATTGATTTGTTAAAAAAAATTGACAAAAAATAGAACGGAAAAGTGGTGCGTGCATATGTATTCACCCCCTTTGCTATGAAGCTCCTAAATAAGATCTGGTGCAACCAATTACCTTCAGAAGTCACATAATTAGTTAAAGTCCACCTGTGTGCAATCTAAGTGTCACATGATCTCAGTATATATACACCTGTTCCGAATGGCCCCAGAGTCTGCAACACCCTTAATCAAGGGGAACCACCAAGCAAGCGGCACCATGAAGACCAAGGAGCTCTCCAAAGGTCAGGGACAAAGTTGTGGAGAAGTACAGATCAGGGTTGGGTTATAAAAAATATACAAAACTTTGAAAAACCCACGGAGCACCATTGAATCCATTGTTAAAAAATGGAAAGAATATGGCACCACAACAAACCTGCCAAGAGAGGGTCGCCCACCAAAACTCACAGATCAGGCTAGTAGGGCATTAATCAGAGAGGCAACAAAGAGACCAAAGATAACCTTGAAGGAGATGCAAAGCTCCACAGCGGAGATTGGAGTATCTGTCCATAGGACCACTTTAAGCCATACACTCCAGAGAGCTGGGCTTTACGGAAGAGTGGCCATAAAAAAGTCATTGCTTAATAAAGGAAAAAATAAGCAAACACATTTGGTGTTCGCCAAAAGGCATGTGGGAGCTTTTTGGCCATCAAMGAAAACGCTATGTCTAGCGCAAATCCAACACCTCTCATCACCCTGAGAACGCCATCCCCACAGTGAAGCATGGTGGTGGCATCATCATGATTTGGGGATGTCTTTCAACGGCAGGGACTGTGAAACTGGTCAGAATTGAAGGAATGATGGATGGCGCTAAATACAGGGAATTTTTTGAGGGAAAACCTATTTCAGTCTTCCAGATATTTGAGACTGGGACAGAGGTTCACCTTCCAGCAGGACAATGACCCTAAGCATACTGCTAAAGCAACACTCAAGTGGTTTAAGGGGAAACATTTAAATGTCTTGGAATAGCCTGGTCAAAGTCCAGACCTCAATCCAATTGAGAATCTGTGGTATGACAAAGATTGCTGTACACCAGCGGAACCCATCCAACTTGAAGGAGCTGGAGCAGTTTTACCTTGAAGAATGGGCAAAAATCCCAGTGGCTAGATGTGCCAAGCTTATAGAGACATACCCCAAGAGACTTGCAGCTGTAATTGCTGCAAAAAATGGCTCTACAAAGAATTGACTTCGGGGGGTGAATACTTATGCATGCTCAAGTTTTCAGMTTTTTTTCGTCTTATTTCTTGTTTGTTTCACAAGAAAACATATTTTGCATCTTCAAAGTGGTAGGCATGTTGTGTAAATCAAATGATACAACCCCCAAATTCCAATTTGTAAGGCAACAATATAGGAAAAATGCCAATAGGGGTGAATACTTTCACAAGCCACTGTAAGTCACTTTGGATAAGAGCATCTGCTAAATTACTAAAATGTAAAGCTTTTGTTGTTTGGAATAATAATGGTTGGAGAGAATGACGTAGCGAAGTGCACAAAAGAAAAGACAAGAACAATTTTGAATTCATAATCAAATTTTATTTGTCACATGCTTCGTAAACAACAGGTGTYGACTAACAGTGAAATGCTTACTTARGGYCCCTTCCCAARAATGCAGAGAAAGAAAATACAGAAATAATAGAAAAGTAAAACATAATAATAAAAGTAATTCACGACTGTGTTGGTGTGTTTGGACCATGATAGATTTGTTTATTTAACCTTTATTTAACTAGGCAAGTCAGTTAAGAACATATTCTTATTTACAATGACAGCCTACCGGGGAACAGCGGGTTTAACTGCCTTGTTCAGGGGCAAAACTACAGATTTTTACCTTGTCAGCTCAAGGATTTGATCCAGCAACCTTTCAGTTASTGGCCCAATGCTCTAACCACAAGGCTACCTGCCGCCAATAGATCCTTAGTGATGTGGACACCGAGGAACTTGAAGCTCTCGACCCACTACAGCCCAGTCAATGTGAATGGGTGCGTGCTCGAAAGTCCACAATCAGCTCCTTTGTCTTGCCCATGTTGAGGGAGGTTGTTGTCCTGGCACCACACTGCCAGGTCTCTGATCTCCTCCCTAAAGGCTGTCTCATCGTCGTCGGTGGTCAGGCCTACCACCATTGTGTTGTCTGCAAACTAAATAATGTTGGAGTCGTGCATGGCCAGGCATCGTTGGTGAACAGAGAGTATAGGAAGGGACTAAGCACGCATCCCTGAGGGCCCCCRGTGTTGATGGTTAGTGTGGCGGGTGTGTTGTTGCCTACCCTCACTACCTGGGGGCGTCCCGTCACGAAGTCCAGGATKTAGTTGCAGAGGGAGGTCTTCAGTCCATGGTTCAGTCCCAGGGTCCTTAGCTTAGTGATGAGCTTGGAGGGCACTATGGTSTTGAACGCTGAGCTGTAGCCAATGAAAAGCATTCTCATGTACTTTTGCTGTTCCTTTTGTCCAAGTGAAAAATGCAGTGGAGTGCACTAGAGATTGTGTCATCTGTGGATCTGTTGGGGCTGTATGCAAATTGGAGTGGGTACAGGTTGTCTGGGATGATGGTGTTGATGTGAGCCATGAACAGGCTTTCAAATAATTTTTGGCTACAGATGTGAGTACTACAGGATGATAGTCATTTAGACAGGTTAGCATTATTGAGCACACGGAATTTGAATTGAGACTTGAATAATTGTATTTAAAACATATTCTGGTTATTTGTTCTAATTTGTTTTTAACTCTATTTATTAGGAAAGTTAGAAGCCTAAAAACAAGTTTAAATATAGGTGTACTYTGTTCATGGTTTTTATGTTCTGCGGGTTGAAACTAGTTGCTTTAAAATGTGTTTTATTTGTATGTAAAAAATCTGGGCTGGACTGGGAAGTTTCACTTGAACAACCCTCTAAGTCGTAATTACAAGCACTTATACCTTTTCAACCAAAACATGACAATAAATCCAATTTTGACAATTACAAACTTATCAATTTGGAWAATGTAGCTAGTTTTAKCATACTGTCAATGTTAAGCAAACTAGATAACTTTATTATGAGCAARGTTYSCTAGCAAACAAGCTAGCAAAAATCTTATTGGTTAAAGAATTGGTCTGACTTCAAATWCACTTGAACACAATCATGTCAGACTTACGACTTCCCACGAGCACACGAATGCCCCATCATTCAAATGTTTCATAGGTTACGCATMATCATTATGACAGACAATTTATAGACAGTCCATAATGTAAGACATTKATTCTTATTCAACACATGGTTTGATTTCCAACAGTTCATATTTTCAATGTCCTTATTAATAAACAATTTCTKAAAAAAATMGTTTTCTAGACCACTYCTCAGGCCAGGAGATCCAGCCTGTGTTTGCGCTGGTGCCACTTCAGATGGTTCAGTTGTTTGAAGCTGAGTCCACACACAGCGCAGCAGTACGGTCTCTCCCCAGTGTGGGTGCGCTGGTGCACCTTCAAATTGTCCGCCCGAGCYAAGCTCTTGTCACACATAGTGCAGCGGTGGGGTTTCTCCTGRGTGTGAATGCGCRGYTGCAGCTTGAGGTTCCAGAGCCGACTGAACTTGTTCCCACAGATGGAGCAGCAGTAGGGCTTGTCTGTCATCTGGCTGCACTTGTGCCTCTTCAGGTCGGAGAAGGAGGTGAAGCCTTGGACAGTGGCCTCAGAGTTGAGAGTCCCTCTGCCTGGTCGACCGCTGGTGGACCTTTGAGGTTGCAGCCTGGGTGAAGGTCTTACCACACTGGGTGCAGGAGTACGGATCCGATCCTGACCTGAGACTCTACCGTTTGTGTGTCTGCTTGTGGCCTCAAGGGAGCCAGAGTCTGAGAATGTCATGGTGCATTGATTGCAGGCGTGACGCTTCCCCCCTCCTCCCATTACTCCTCCTTCTGTTACCTCTCTTGTGAACGATCTCTGAGGTTTAGAGAGTGTCCAAAGTTGTCAGGGGCACCATACAGGCTCTCTGTGTTGTTGTGGGCTGAGCTTCCAGAGTGATGGAGGTTAGCCCCCTGTGGCCGGCTCTGCTACCTGACTCTGGACACCGTGTTCGGGTACAAGACACTGGAGTCCTGCAGGTACCCCTCCTCGTTTATCAACAGGCAGTTCCGGACACCCACCTCTGGGTGGGGGATGTGGTTGGCGACCCCACCTGCTCCCTCCGGCTCCGATGGGGAACAGGCATGTGGGACGGATGGTGATGGTCTCCCCCTTCAGACCCCCCAGTCACCTGGTAGTGACCCACGCTCCGTAGCTCAGCCCCCCCAGATGAGACGGAGAACCAGGAAGCCTATCCAGCCCTTCCACGTCTAGACGATGGCCTCCTCCACCACCAGCACCGCCGTAACCAGATTTCTCAAAGCCACCCCCAGACCTCCATGCTGTAACGGGTTGGAAGAGAGTTGGCGGGGTCCGCTGGTTTCCTCTGGGCCTGGTGGTTCAGCCCTGGTCTAGACCGGATCCCAGTCAGCCGTCACTGCTGCAGCTCCGCTCACTGAAACTCTTATTGGCCCGAGACGTCTGAACCATCGCACTGAAAAACAGGGCATGAGTCATTAGAAGCATATATTTAACATTAGACTAGTAGAAACAGTAGTAAGTAACTGTATGTTACAGTATCAGTTAATAGATTAAAGATAATATGAAGACATGTAGTTAAAAGATACAGTTACATACGTAATGAACTGTGTATAATTAGTAATGTACTTTTACAGCTTCAAGTTACTTTACATGTTAATAATGAATACATTTGAATACACAGCATATTATAATACTCTTCTTATCATTCTCTTAAACCTAAAGGTAGGCAATTGTCTATGTTATGTTTTTGTAAACAACCACCGTCCAGGCGACACCCCATCTCTCCCGTAGCTCAGTGTTGTGGAGAGGCTCCTCTTTCAGCAGCTGCAGCTTCTGACCTGTGACCTCTGTGGACTGGAAGAGCAAATGAATGAGTCGATTTGACTAAATTATGGATAAACTGACAGTGACTGAATAGAGCTGACATGGTTCTACATTCAGAATTCTCCTCAGGACCCCCAGACATCTCACAACTTTGTCATACCCTGAACTAGCATACCTGATTAGAGTAGTGAAAAGCTTGATGATTCGTTGACAATTTCAATCAAGTGTTTAAGTTCTGAACAGTTCAAATATGAGGAGAGTTTGACAAAGGCTGCCCAATTATCCTGACAGACTATCTGTTCTAATATGTTTTCTGAAATATATTTCTACCTGAACGTCCTGTTACACTGCACCCTCCACCCTTCACAGGGTTTAGTCCCCTAGATACCTCAGAGGTTCTCCTAAGGCTGGTGCCTCAGCCTCCAAAACATGGAAGGCTGTCCCCGCCACTCCCCCACAGCGCTCCACTCCTCCCCTGGTACCTTCTCCTGCTTCAGGCCACACCCCTCTCTGCACCTTGCCACAGGTAAAAAAGAGAACATTTTATTTACGTAAAAGGAAAGGTGAACGCAACATTGTGATGCTGTGAAGTCTTTTTTGCATCAGTGCAGATTAAGGAAAGGAGGCCTCTTATTGAGAATACCACTAACTCCTTTCTTAAACCAATACTGCCTAGCACCAAAGTATGAAAGGTACAGATTACATCAGTCACACTTCAGAGTGATTCCTCCATATTGACTTTAGATGTGTCTCTCCTCACCTGTCTGTGAGTTTCCAGAGTTTCCACCTTCCTCATCACTCTCCCACAGTCCTCACACTTCCCCCTCTGGCCTCCCTCTCTGTCCCTCTCCCTTCCTCTGTTCTCGACCGCTGTAGCCTCTTCTTCAGCGACTCGACCTGCTCACGGCTCCGGGACACCTCCTCCAGGAAGCCGTCCTCCACCACCTGGTGATCTCATATATGGCTGACTTTAGGACCGTCTCCATGACTCCCGAGAGCTGGGTCTGGAATGTGAGGACGAGGTTCTCCGACATACTGCTTGTGTGTGTGTGTCTTTTCACAGATCAATTCACAGTGATCTGCACCAAGCATCTGTGCTTGTGGGAGCAAATCAGGACTGTGTGTGTGATCCTAAAGTGAATCTCTTCAGATAGCCCTATTATTCAGAACAAGTGGGTAGAAATATGCCATGTCCATCACTGACACATCGCGTATCTGTTTCTCTGTCAACAAGTGACAGCTCCTCCCAGCTCGCTAACAACCAAGTGGCGAAGACAGTCCAGCGTAAAATAGTGCAACAAAGGTTCAATAAAACGGTCAAATTGCAAGGTTCACAATGTAACAGTTGTCTGGGGTCGTATCCAGCTTGCTAAAGAAAAATAGCTAGCAGCTAACATGCTACTACTAGCCGTGTTACTAGTCAATAAAGGGATATTTTGCACCATAAGGTATTATTGATTAAATCGTTACCAAAAAGCTGAATCACTTGCTGAGCATGGGGGTTGGTCGTTTTTTTCCAGATAATATACGGTCTGGTGGGGGATGAATCACTTCCGTGTAGATTTCCTGTAAATAATTTCCACAATAAATAGCCTAATAATCAGTATCCGAATTTATAATAATAGACATATTATATTTTGAACCTTATTTACATAGAACGTAAAAACATACAAAGGTTTCTTCAAATAAATGTCGTCTTCTCTCTCCAGTAAGGAGCGTTCCAATATAGATTGTCCCACTACCCGATCGTAGGTTTGTTTCCGGAAGTCCTGTTGTTTTGTGGATGCTTTTTGTGTTGACTCTGTAGCTAATTACCTAACTACCAAACCTTGTTTTCTTCAATACCTCTGGCATTATATTTATTCGAATAGCTTCATATACAGTAAATGCTACAACTTAAATCTCGAAATGATAAACAATGTTATTAGGACCGTCATGGAGAGAGACAACTTCCAACAGTAGCTAGCTTTGCTAGCCTGCTAACGTAAGCTAGATAGCTTCCTACCTTTTGCTAGACTGGTTCGCAACACTGACTCACCTGAACAAAAGTAGCTAAACGTTACCAACTGTTAACTGTAGCTAGCTACTCATAGACCTTTTTCCATGATGTCTGAAGCCATCGTAACCTTCCAGTCTCAGCTCTCCGAGTCATGGAGACGGTATTCAAGGCTGCTATGTACGAGATCACCAGGCTGGTGGAGGATAGCTTCCTCAAGGAGGTTTCCCGGAGCCGGGAGCAGGTCGAGTCACTGAAGAAGCGGCTGCAGTGGTCGGAGAACAGACGCAGGGATAGGGACAGAGAGGTAGGCCGGAGGGGGAAGTGTGCGGACTTGGGAGACCGACGAAGAAGCCGAGGAGAGAAGCTCTGGAACCTCACAGACAGGTGAAGAGAGAGAAAATCTGAAGACAGTATACAGTGCTATCAGAAAATATTCATACCCCTTGACTTATTCCACATTTTGCTATGTTACATCCTGAATTAATGGATTAAGTTTATATTTTCTCACCCATCTACACACAGTACTCCATCATGACAAAGTGATAACATGTTTTAAAAAAATGGTTCAAATACAGAAATATCCAATATGCATACGCAGTCAAACCCTTGAGCCAATACTTTGTAGAAGCACTTTGGCAGTGATTACAGCTGTGAGTCTTTGTGGTACGTTTCTAAGAGCTTCCCACACCTGGATTGTGCCACATTTGCCCATTTATTATTTTTTAAAGTTCTTCAAGCTTTGTCAAATTGGTTGTTGATCATGCTAGACAATAATTTTCAGGTGTTCCATAGATTTTCAAGTACATTTCAGTCAAAACTGTAATTTGTCCACAGGGACATTCACTGTCTTGCTAAAAACTCCGGTGTTGATTTGCCTTGTGTTTTAGGTTATTGTCCTAATAAAAAGTGAATTCATCTTCCAGTGTCTGGTGGAAAGCAGACTGAACCATGTTTTCCTCTAGGATTATGCATGTGCTTAGCTCCGTTTAGTTTTTTATCCTGAAAAACTCCCCAGTCCTGAAACATTACAAGTATACCCATAGCATGATGCCACTATGTTTAAAATATGGAGAGTGGACTCAGTAATGTGTTGAATTTTCCCAAAACATAACACTTTGTATTCAGGACATAAAGTGAATTGCTTTGCCATCTTTTTTTGAAGTATTACTTTAGTGCCTTGTTGCAAACAGGATGCATGTTTTGGAATATTTTTGTTCTGTTCAGTGCCTTGTTGCAAACAGGATGCATGTTGTGGAATGTTTTTATTCTGTACAGGCTTGCTTCCTTCTTCACTCTGTCAATGAGGTAGTATTGTGAAGTAACTCTAATGTTCTTGATCCATCCTCAGTTTCTTCTATCACAGCCATTAAACTCTGTTTTAAAGTCACCATTGGCCTCATGGTGAATTCCCTGAGCAGTTTCCTTCCTCTCAGGCAACTGAGTTAGGAAGGACACCTGTATCTTTGGTTGTTGTTGGAAATTATCCACTAAGGACCCCAAGTCAAGCTTAAAGAATTTATGTTTATTCAAGCCAGCGGAGAGATTACAGACAAACAGCACTTTGTGTGGAAGTTAGTCAGAAGCTCTGTTGAGGTATTTCCCCCTCAGCATATTTATACTATCACTACTTGTTACACAAAGATAGCCAAGTACATCGTTTCTCAGCGAAGTGTTTTCTCCCAGAGACCGGCTGCTCAGGAAGAAAACACCTGGCAACCACAGAGTCTGGGTATTCAGACAATAATTCCACTCCCGCTGAGCTGACCTTGTGAGAGTGTTAGCAGTTGATGTTATTTTCCAGTAACACTAACTCCAAAGCAAATCAGGGGAGAAAAAATATTATTTGAGAAGGACAAATCATAGATGTTATGCTGGGAGGTAGATGTTCAGTCTCCCCTGTCCTCAGCTTTTCTCCACAGAACAAAGAAACAGGATGCCACTTATAACACCCCACCCTAGCCTGGGGTTGACCAATCAGAAGTCTTGCAGTACAACTGGGCCAATGGCCAAATAACAAGTATCCTCTCCAGACTCAATGTACAGACCAATGAAAACATGGCACACGTACTCTGAGTTCAGACTGACATTCAACAGATTCTAAATAGCTGTTGAACTGAAAACAACTATTTCTGTTGACAATTCCCTATTGACAATTAAGTCTAGTCCTCTCGTCCCTCTCATCCCCTGCGTTGTGTATTTATCTTCAAAATATTCTTATAAGAGCAAACCTCAAATACCCTGTCTGTCTACGTGGCACATTTCTAAGTATGCAGCAGGTAAAACATGTATGATAAGTGTGAGAGACTGTAATCAGAAAAAGACAGTAAAATTCCACTACAGGTGTATTGTTACACCAATCCAAAGTTTAATTAATTACTTCACCATGCTGAAAGGGATATTCAATGTCTGCTTTGTTTATTTCCCCATCTATCAATAGGTGCTTTTCTTTGCGAGGCATTGGAAAACCTCCCTGGTCTTTGTGGTTGAATCTGTGTTTGAAATTCACTGCTCGACTGAGGGACCTTACAGATTATTTTATGTTGGGTACAGAGAGGAGGTAGTCATAAAAAAAAACTGTTAACACTGTTATTGCACACAGAGTGAGTCCATGCAACATTATTGTGACTTGTTAAGCACTTTTTTACTCCAGAACTTATTTAGGTTGTGCATAACAAGGTTCAATACTTATTGACTCAAGACATTTCAGATTTTCATTTTTTATTAATTTGTAAACATTAGAAAAACAATTTCATTTGACATGATGGGTTATTGACCCAAAAAATCTATATTTAATCCATTTTAAATGTAGGCTGCAACACAACAAAATGTGGAAAAGTCAAGGGTGTGAATACTTTCTGAAGGCACTGTATACAGTAATATATTGGTTATTGAACTACAGTAAGTTAAATGGATTTACACCCGATAAACAAATTTACGGTAATGGAAATACATAATCGGTCGCTGATGTGTACTACACAGAAATGCATAATTATGGATATGAATTCAATCTCTTTCATGTGATGTATCCTGAATAGGTACACAAAGGTAGAAATATGCAATATCATCCATTGCATGTACACTACCGTTCAAAAGTTTGGGTCACTTAGAAATGTCCTTGTTTTTGAAAGAAAAGCAAGTTTTAGTCCATTAAAATAACATCAAATTGATCAAAAATACAGTGTAGACATCGTTAATGTTTGTAAATGACTATTGTAGCTGGAAACGGCAGATTTTTTATGGAATATCACATAGGCGTACAGAGGCCCATTATCAGCAACCATCACTCCTGTGTTCCAATGGGCACGTTGTGTTAGCTAATCAAACTTTATCACTTTAAAAGGCTAATTAATCTTTAGAAACCCCTTTGCAATTATGTTATCAGAATTAAAACTGTTGTCCTGATTAAAGAAGCAATAAAACTGGCCTTCTTTAGATGAGTTGAGTACTGGAGCGTCAGCATTTGTGGTTTAATTACAGGCTCAAAATGGCCAGAAACAAAGCACTTTCTCTGAAACTCATCAGTCTATTCTTGTTCTGAGAAATGTAAGGCTATTCCATGCGAGAAACTGCCAAGAAATGAAGATCTCGTACAACGCTGTGTACTACTCCTTTCACAGAACAGCGCAAACTGTCTCTAACCAGAAAGAAGGAGGAGTGGAGGCCCCGGTGCACAACTGAGCAAGAGGACAAGTACATTAGAGTGTCTGTTTGAGAAACAGATGCCTCACAAAAGTCCTCAACTAGCAGCTTAATTAAATAGTACCCGCAAAACACCAGTCTCAATGTCGACAGTGAAGAGGCGACTCCGGGATGCTGGCCTTCTAGGCAGAGTTCCTCTGTCCAGTGTCTGTGTTCTTTTGCTCAATATTTTATTTTTATTGGCCAGTCTGAGATATGGATTTTTGTTTGCAACTTTGCCTAGAAGGCCAGCATCCCGGAGTCGCCTCTTCACTGTTGACGTTGAGACTGGTGTTTTGCTGGTACTATTTAATGAAGCTGCCAGTTGAGGACTTGTGAGCCTTAATTTCTCAGAACAAGAATAGACTGATGAGTTTCAGAAAATGTTATTTGTTTCTGGCCATTTTAAGCCTGTAATCGAACCCACAAATGCTGATGCTCCAGATACTCAACTAGTCCAAAGAAGGACAGTTTTATTGCTTCTTTAATTAGAACAACAGTTTTCAGCTGTGCTAACATAATTGCAAAAGGTTTTCTAATGATCAATTAGCCTTTTAAAATAATAAACTTGGATTAGGTAACACAAGGTGCCATTGGAACACAGGAGTGATGGTTGCTGATAATGGGCCTCTGTACGCCTATGTATTCCATAAAAAATCTGCCGTTTCCAGCTACAGTAGTCATTCACAACATTACCAATGACCATACTGTATTTCTGATCAATTTGATGTTATTTTAATGGACCACAAATTATATTTTCTTTTAAAAACAAGAACTTTTCTAAGTGACCCCAAACTTTTGAACGGTAGTGTATTATTCTAATGAGCTCCGCCACCAAACAAAACCAAATTTGATTGGTCCGGAATGGCCCAAATCTGAACCAATCATAGACGTCTATGTTTCACAGGTTTTGACGTCATTACAGCACAGTAGAGTACAGTACAGAGAGAGAGTTCAGTACAGTAAAGTATCGTATTTTTTATTTAACTAGGCTAGTCAGTTAAGAAAAAAAATTGTATTTACAATGATGGCCTACCAGATGGCAAAAGGTATTCTGCGGGAACAGTGGCTGGGATTAAAAATAAAATAAAAATATAGGCCAAAACACACGTCACGACAAGAGAGACACCATAACACTACATAAAGAGAGACCTAAGNCAAACCTACAGTCACTGGGTCCTGATTGTGACAGTGGAGCCCAGTTTACACTGCAGGATCCAGAGATGGCATCAGTGAAGCTGGAGGACTGCAGTCAAACACTGGAGCTGAATGTCAACATTAAAGATGAAGAAGAAGAGGAGAAGATTGGGACATCTGTTTCTCATGGTAAGCACAGATTCTATCTAGATAAGTTATCTGACTCACACAYCCCTGAAGAACTCCAGACTGTTGTTGGTTTCAACTTCATACTGTGCGTTGAAAGTTGCTGTAGAACTGTTTCAATGAGAAGGTAGATGTTATTGACCTGCTCCCATAATAATATGTGATTTTAAAGATTTAGTTTAAGTATAACTCTGACTTGTGTGATAAGTTTGTCTCTCCTCATTTGATAGTAAAGAAATGAACCACCACAGTATTCACACCCCTGAGTAAATACTTTGCAGAAGCACCTTTGGCAGTGATTACAGCTGTGAGTCTTTCTGGGTAAATCTCTAAGAGCTTTACACACCTGGATTGTACAATATTTGCACATTTATTCTGAAAAAAAAGTATTCAAGCTCTGTCAAGTTGGTTGTTGATCATTGCTAGACAGCCATTTTCAAGTCTTGATTTTCAAGTCCATAGATTTTCAAGATGATTTAAGTCAAAACTGTAACTAGGCCACTCTGGAACGTTAAATGTCTTGGTAAGCAACTCCAGTGTATATTTGGCCTTGTGTTTTAGGTTATTGTCCTTCTGAAAGGAGAATTTGCATACCAGTGTTTGTTGGAAAGCAGACTGAACCAGGTTTTCCTCTAGGGTTTTGCYGGTGCTTAGTTCTATTCCATTTCTTTTTTATYAACAAACAAAAAACGTCCAAGTCCTTGCCGATGACAAGCATACCCATAACATGATGCAGCCACCTCCATGTGAGGAGTGGTACTCCGTGATGTGTTGTGTTGGATTTKCCCCAAACATAAAGCTTTGTATTCAGGATTTTAAGTTAAATATTTTTGCCACATTTTTTGCAGTTTTACTTTAGTGCCTTAATGCAAACAGGATGCATGTTTTGGAATAGTTTTACTCTGTAGAGCTTTCCTTCTTTTCACTCTGTTATTGATGTTAGTATTGTGGAGTAACTACAATGTTGTTGATCCATCCTCAGTCTAACTGTTTTAAAGTCACCATTGGCCTCATGGTGAAATCCCTAAGCAGTKTCCCTCCTCTCCGGCAACTGAGTTAGGAAGGACGCCTGTATCTTTGTAGTGACTGGGTGTATTGATACACCATCCAAAGTTTCATTAATATCTTCACCATGCTCAAAGGGATAGTCAATGTCTGTTATTTTTTATTTTTTTTACATTATGGGGTATTCCACTGACTTTATGGGTTATTCCGCTGACGTTAT
>NW_019946541.1:0-21253 GCF_002910315.2 Salvelinus sp. IW2-2015
TTCCTCCTGGAAGGTGGGTACTGTCATGGTTCCTCCTAGGAGGGGGGTACCGTCATGGTTCTTGCTGGAGGTGAGGGTACTGTAATGTAATGATTCCTCCTGGAAGGGGGGTACCGTCATGGATCCTCCTGGAAAGGGGGCACTGCCATGGTTCCTCCACCAGAGGGTGGCAGAGACTTTTATTGGACTCAGGTGGTTCTTATTTCCTGATTATTTCCGCTCTTCCTCCCGAATTATTCAACCTCCAGGAGGCCTTCAGTAAGAGGCAGGCCTTCACCCTACCTCCTCATTGTGCCATAGAACTCCTCCCTGGGTCGTCTGTACTCCCTCTGGACCCCTGAGGCAGCAGTCATGGACAATTACATCCGGGAGTCACTGGAGACAGACTTCATTCGCCCCTCTACATCCCCTGCTGGAGACAGGCTTCATTCGCCCCTCTACATCCCCTGCTGGAGACAGGCTTCATTCGCCCCTCTACATCCCCCGCTGGTGACAGGCTTCATTCGCCCCTCTACATCCCCCGCTGGAGACAGGCTTCATTCGCCCCTCTACATCCCCCGCTGGAGACAGGCTTCATTCGCCCCTCTACATCCCCTGCTGGTGCAGGCTTCATCTTCGTGGGTAAGAAGGATGGAGGRCCGCATCGACTACAGAGGGCTGAACCAGATTACAATCAAGAATCATTACCCCCCTACCCCTGATGTCCTCTGCATTTAAGTTGGTCTAAGGAGCCCAATTCTTCCCCAAACTGGACCTCCGCAACGCTTAAAATCTGGTGAGAATCAGAGAGGGAGATGAGTGGAAGACTGCCTTTAACACCCCTAGTGGCCACTATGAGTATTTCGTCATGCCTTTCGGATTATCGAACTCACTGGCAGTCTTTCAAGCATTGGTCATTGACATTCTGAGGGATATATTGAATCGGTTCGTCTTTGTTTACCTTGACGACATCTTGATCTTCTTCAAGAGTCTTCCGGGACACATYCTGCACGTCCGCCAAGTCCTGAGATGCCTCCTGCAGAGTCAACTATATGTCAAGATTGAGAAGTGTGAGTTCCATGTATCCCAGGTCTCCTTCCTGGGTCACATTATCTCTACCAAAGGCATCCAAATGGACCGCGTAAAGATTGAGGCGGTTGCCGACTGGCCCAGTCCCACCTCACTCAAGCAGGTCCAGTGGTTCCTCGGGTTTGTCAATTTTTACAGGCGTTTTATACGCAACTTGGGTGCGGTGGCAGCGCCTCTCACGGTCCTAACCCGCAAGTCCCAGACCTGTTTTTTGCTGGACCTCGAGGCTGACAGGGCATTCATGGTGCCCATGGGACGTTTCACCTCTGGACCCATCCTCTTTCATCCTGATCCGACTTGTCCCTTTGTGGTGGAGGTGGACGCCTCGGACACTGGAGCAGGGGCGGTCCTTTCACAGCAGAACGAGGAGGTCAAGAAACTGCACCCATGCGCCTTTCTCTTCAAGCGGTTCTCGACAGTGGAACACAACTACGATGTAAGCAACCGGGAGCTATTGGCAGTTAAGTGGGCCCTTGAGGGGTGTAGACACTGGTTGGAGGGGGCACCTCATCCTTTCGTGATCTAGACGGACCATAAGAACTTGGTCTCCATTCAAGAAGCCAAGAGGTTGAACACTCGCCGGGCTAGGTGGGCTCTGTTTTTTAACAGGTTCGATTTCACACAAGCCTATTGCCCGGGATCCAAACGCACTGTCCCGCCAACACGATGTCTCTAACGAGGAGAGGGACCCCGAGCCCATCATCATCAMCTCACGCATTGTGGCCCCTTTGATATGGAGTATTGAAACCAGTGTATCAGGTCCGACAAGCCCAGACACAACAACCTGACCCTGGAGGGGAACCCACTAACAGACTTAATGTTCCGCGATCAGCCCGTTCCTGGGGTCTACAATGGGGACACTCCTCTAAATGAACTGGGCATCCAGGGGTTAATCAGACAGTGGAGTTCCTGAGGCGGAAATTCTGGTGACCCAAAATGATGGAGGATGTGAGATCCTTTGTTGCGGACTGTTCCACCTGTGCCCAAAAAAAGTCTTCACGTCAGCGACCGGCCGGGTTGCTCCAACCTCTGCCCATCCCCAGCTGGCCCTGGTCTCATCTGTATGTAGACTTTATCACAGGGTTACGTCCATCCCAAGGGCTTACCACTGTCCTGGTGGTCGTCGATCGGTTCTCCAAGGCAGCACATTTCATTGCATTAACCAAGTTTCCTTCAGCGAAGGAGACTGCTGATCTCATGATTATACATGTCTTTCGACTACACGGACTTCCCCAGGACATTGTCACAGATCATGGGCCCCAGTTCGTTGCACGGCATTGGAAGGCCTTCTGTTCCCTGTTGGGGGCATCGGTGAGTCTCCTCGGGGTTCCACCCTCAGTCGAATGGACAAACTGAGCTGGTCAACCAGGAGCTGGAGAAGTTCCTCGTCTGGGCAGAGTATGGTCATAACACACTGCTGAACTCGTCCACTAGACTGTCACCGTTTGAATGTCAGTTCGGGTTCGCCATCAGAGGCAGAACAAGAGGCTGAAGCAGCTGAGACGTTCATTTGATGATGTTGACGCACCTGGATCAGAGCGTGAACCTCCTTGCTCTGCTCCTCTGCCCGACAACAACATCAGGCAAAACCAACACAGAAAGCCTCTTCGGTCTGCCGACCTGGTCAACGGGTGTGGCTTCCACACGTGATCTCCCTGAAGGTGGACTCGTTGGAAGCTCCACTCCTTCTACATAGGACCAATTCAAAGATCCCTGAGTCGCATCAACGCCGGTCACCTATCATCTCCAGCTGATCCTAGGTCCTGTCCTTTCAATGTCTCCTGTCTCAAGCTGATAAGACCGTCTTTCCCTCCCCACACACCTGCTCCTCCGCTCCCCTCAACTTGTGGATGGCGCCCGGACTATCACGGTCCGGCGTCTGTTCTCAATAGTCTCAAGCTTAAAAAATCCTCTTTAACCTGTCTCGCTCCCCTTCATTCTACCCTGATTGAAGTGGAATTTAAATAAGGGATCATAGTTTTCACTGGATTCACCTTTCTCAGTGACATGTATTCATGGAATGCGCAAGGAAGGAAGTCTTCCCCCAAAAATACCAACTAAATGACAACGGTAAGGTCTAAACCTGTTTTATTCAGTAACAAATAAAATGTTGATTTGATTGATTTGTTTTCAATAATTTCCTTCAAGAGGCTGAACGTATCTCACCAGAGAAAACAAGGGGCTGTACTTATCTCATCAGAAGGAAACCAAGAAGGCTGCACGTATCTCACCAGAGAAAACTCAAGAGGCTGAACGTATCTTACCAGAGAAACCAAGAGGCTGAACTATCTCACCAGAGAACAAAGAGGCTGAACGATCTCACCAGAGAAACCAAGAGGCTGAATTTCCACCAAGAGAAACCAAGAGCTGAACGAATCTCGACCAGAGAACCAAAGAGGCTGAACGTATCTCACCAGAGAAACCAAGAGGCTGAACGTATCTCACCAGAAGAAACAAGAGGCTGAACGTATCTCACCAGAGAATCCAAGAGGCTGAACGATCTCACCAGAGAACAGAGGCTGACGCATTCACCAGGAAACAAGAGCCACGCATCTCCAAGAAAGCAGAGGCTGAACGCATCTCCAAAGCAAGTGAACTATCTCACCAGAGAAAGCAAGAGGCTGAACGTATCTCACCCAGAGAAAGCAAATGAGGCTGACGTATCTCACCAGAGAAAGCAAGAGGCTGAACGTATCTCACCAAGAAAGCAAGAGGCTGAACGTATCTCACAAGAAAGCAGGAGGCTGAACGTATCTCACCAGAGAAAGCCAGAGGCTGAACGTATCTCACCAGAGAAAGCAAGAGGCTGAACGTATCTCACCAGAGAAACCAAGAGGCTGAACGTATCTCACCAGAGAAAGCAAGAGGCTGAACGTATCTCACCAGAGAAACCAAGAGGCTGAACGTATCTCACCAGAGAAAGCGAAACAGGCTCTGTATGTGTAGCCCATCTATCTGATGCTGTGGTCAAAAAGAGTATGATATTGTTGCCACCCGTATCAATGAATGCAAGAGAAGCCAGCGAGCATTTGGCCTCCCTCCCTTGATAAAAAAAAAAGTATAAAATAATAGCCAATCAGCGTTGAGCTAAACTGAGCTCAACTGTGAATGGTCCTGGCGCACTGAAAAAAGTGTCAAGGGAATCCAGTTTGGATTTGGCTTCAGACCAATCACATCAAAAGCCAAATATTTTTWATTGTTGCATCTCGTTGTGTTTTTGGCCTCCGGTGGCTAGCTAGCTACCTAAAACGGGCCATTTCTTAAATTAGCCATGGACGGAGATAGGGATTTGGACATGTGGTTTTACTTAATTCTCTGTACTGGCCAATCATTATAACGGCGATTCGGATTCAACCATTAATTCCTATATTGTGCCTCTGGCCTGAGACGATGGCAGTTCAATATGTAGCTAGATGTACTTGGCTAACGTTAACTAGCTAATGTTGTGCATGAAAGGAAGTTGGACTAGCGAGCAAGCATTTCATCCCCAGGTAGGCTAGGACAACAAAAACTAAAAGTGTGTACTGTATGACAGTCATAGACCGTTTTGACAAKATGAAAGAGAGAAGGATGGCATTGGTGTTTCTCTACAAGGAGGGTGAGTCAACATGTTTTTCTACTCACACACACACACATAGAAATCAGTACCACGGACAGCCACATCATATTTAGCTTAGGTTGATTGGACAAAAAAAAAGGGTAATCTTTTGGTTGACGTATACCACTGCTGGAAATAGAGAGGCCAGACTTACACTCGGAATAAGGAGGCAAGACGTACACTGCGAATAGAGAGGCAGAACGTACACGGCCAATAGAGGAGGCAGACGTTACACTGCCGAGAATAGAGGAGGCAGACGTTACACGCCGGGAATAGTGAGCAGACGTTACACTGCCGGAATAGGAGGCAGACGTTACACTGCGGAAAGAGGCACGTACACTCCGGAATAACAGACTACACTGCCGAATAGAGGAGGCAGACGTTACACTGCCGGAATAAGGAGCACACGTTACACTGCCGAATAAGGAGGCAGACGTTACATATGCCGGAAAGAGGAGGCAACTACAACTGCCGAATAGAGGAGCAACTTACACTGCCGGAATAGAGGAGGCAACGTTACACTGCCGGCAATAAGGAGGCAGACGTTTACACTGCCGGAATAGGAGGGCAGACGTTAGGACTGCCGACAGTAAAGCAGACTAAAGGAAAGGACAACGTTACACTGCCGAATAGAGGAGGCAGACGTTACAACTGCCGAATAGTAGGCATATAGCACTCCGAATAAGGAGGCAGACATTACACTGCCGGAATAGAGAGAGGCAACTTACTGCCGGAATAGAGGAGCAGACGCTGGATAAGCACGACTCTGCGAATAGAGGACAGACGTTACACCTGCCGGAATAAGAGGAGGCAGACGTTACACTGCCGGAATAGAGGAGGCAGACGTTACACTGCCGAATAGAGAGGCAGACGTACCACTGCCGGAATAGGGACAGAACGTTACACCTGCCGGAATAGCAGGAGCAGACGTTAACTGGCAATAGAGGACAGACGTACATGCCGGAATTAGAGGAGCAGACGTTACCACTGCCGGAATAGAGGAGGCAGACGTCACACATGCCGCAATAGAGAGAGGCAGACGTACACTGCCGAACTAAGAGGCAGACGTTACATGCACGAATACGCGAAGTTCAAGCACGATAGAGCAGAACTTCACACTCCGATAAAAGGGAGCCAGACGTTACAAACTGCCCCGGAAAATAGTGACGGCAGACGTTACACTGCCGGAATAGATGAGAGGAGACGTTACACCTGCCGGAATAGAGGAGGCAGACGTTACAGAGTAGTGGAGGCAGCTCCTGTTTTCATTACGACTTGCGGTTCCTCTCCAGTGTTTCTAAATCAATAACTGTTTAGTGGTCTGAAAATGTCAGAAACATTACCTTGATTGACCATGCTGTAGGTCATGTAATTGTTTGTTACGTCCAATATGCTTTGTGGACTTCACCGGACAGAGGTTGCTCTCTGGTTTGGTGATGAAACGAATGTGTGGTTGAATTTATTCTTCTTATTGTCTCGGCCTTAGGCCTATACAGTATATCACAGTGGCAAGGCATATGAACTAACAGGTTATCGAACAAACAACGCAATTATCACAACACACAGGTTGTAATGTGTATTTTTTTCAGGCTTGGCTTCCCCAGTGGTTTTACCCACACACCACTACTGCCTGGTCAGTCTGTCGTGGAAAGAGCAGGTGTCCTTAATGTTTTGTACACTCATTGTATACTATGTCATGATGATTTTTATGTACCATTTTTGCCTTTGGCTCTATTAGACCCTATTTATCATGCAGACTTCAACCTATAAATGGAATAGGGTATTATTTAGGTGCTAGAGGCATCACTACAGACCCTGGTTCGATCCCGGGCTGTATCACAACCGGCCGTGATCGGAAGTCCCATAGGGCGGTGCATAATTGGCCCAGCGTCGTCCGGGTTAGGGGAGGGTTTGGCCTGGGTAGGCCGTCATTGTAAAATAAGAATTTGTTCTTAACTGACTTGCCTAGTTAAATAAAGGTTACATAAACAATACAATACCAAATCTGTCGGTGGAGACCTGATGTGCAGTAGCATGGGTGCACCACTAGGTGGTGATAACACCAGAGCCAGAGTCTCGCCACAGTGTAGTGAGTGCCTTCAGAAAGTATTCATACCCGTTGACTTTCTCCCAATTTTTTGCCGCTGGCCAACACACAATAACCCATAATGTCAAAGTGGAATTATGTTTGTAGAAATGTTTACAAATGAATTAAAAATGAAAAGCTGAAATGTCTTGTGTCAATAACTATTCAACCCCTTTGTTATGGCAAGCCTACATAAGTTCAGGAGTAAAAATGTGCTTAACAAGTTACATAATAAGTTGCATGGACTTATTSTGTGTTTTTATTACATCCTCATCTCTGTACCCCACAATTATCTGTAAGATTCCTCAGTCAAGAAGTGGATTTAAAACACAGATTCATCCAGAAAGACCAGGGAGGTTTTCCAATGCCTCACAAAGGTAAACACAAAAGGAGGAATTAATMATCCCTTTGAGCATGGTGAAGTTATTAATTACACTTTGGATGGTGTATCAATACACCCAGTCACTACAAAGATACAGGCGTCCTCCCTAACTCAGTTGCTGGAGAGGAAAGAAACAGCTCAAGGATTTCGCCATGAGGCCAATGGTGACTTTAAAACAGTTACAGTGTTTAATGGCTGTGATAGGAGAAAACTGAGGATGGATCAAGACATTGTAGTTGCTCCACAATACCAACATAAACGACAGAGTGAAAAGAAGGAAGCTTGTACAGGATACAAATATTCAAAAACATTCATCCTGTTTGCAATAAAGCACTAAAGTAAAACTGCTAAAATTGTGGCAAAGAAACAAACTTTATGTCCTGAATACAAAGTGTTATGTTTGGGCCAAATCCAACACAACACATCCCTGAGTACCAGTTTTCATATTTTCAAGCATGGTGGTGGCTGCATCATGTTAAGGGTATGCTTGTAATCGTTAAAGACTGGGGAGTTTTTCAGGATAAAAAGAAACGGAATAGAGCTAAGCACAGGCAAAATCCTTGTTCAGTCTTTTTTCCAACAGACACTGGGAGACAAATCTATCTTTCAGCAGGACAATAACCTAAAACACAGGCCAAATATACACTGAAGTTGCTTACCAAGACATTGTTGAATGTTCCTGAGTGGCCGAGTTACAGTTTTGACTTAAATCAGCTTGAATATCTATGGCAAGACTTGAAAATGGCTGTCTGGCCCTCCGAGTGGCGCAGTGGTCCGTGCTAGCTGTGCCACTAAATATCCTGGTTCGAATCCAGGCTCTGTCGCACCCGGCCGTGACCGGGAGACCATTCGGGCGGCGCACAATTGGCCCAGCGTCGTCCAGGTTAGGAGAGGGTTTGGCCGGCAGGGATGTCCTTGTCCCATCACGCTCTAGCGACTCCTGTGGCGGGCCAGACGCATGCACGCTGACACTGTCGCCAGGTGTACGGTGTTTCCTCCGACCCAGTGGTGTGGCTGGTTTCTGGGTTAAGCGTGCATTGTGTCAAGAAGCAGTGAGGCTTGGTTGGGTTGTGTTTCGGAGGACGCACAGCTCTTGACCTTCGCTTCTCCCGAGTCCGTACGGCAGTTGTAGCGATGAGACAAGACTGTAATTACCGATTGGATACCACAAAATTGGGGGGAAAACGGGTTAAAAAAATCTATTTTTTAAAGACATGAAAAAAAAATGAAAATGGCTTGCTAGCAATGATCAACAACCAACTTGACAGAGCCTGATTTTTTTTTTTTTAAACGTGCAAATACCGTACTATCCAGGTGTGCAAAGCTCTTAGACTTACCCAGAAAGACTCACAGATGTAATCACTGCCAAAGGTGATTCTAACAGGATATAACAACCAAATGTGTTTCAATTCAGGATATAACAACCAAATGTGTTTCAATTCAGGATATAACAACCAAATGTGTTTCAAATTCAGGAGTATCAAATCACAATGTGTTTCAATTCAGATATACCACCCAAATGTGTTTCACATTCAGGATATAAAAACCAAATGTGTTTCAATTCAGGATATACTAACCAAGTGTTTCAATTCAGGACTAAAATAACCAAATGTATGTTTCAATTCAGGATATAATAACCAAATGTGTTTCAATTCAGGATCTATACAAACAATGTGTTTCAATTCAGGACTATAAAAACCAAATGTGTTTTCAATTCAGGATATAACAACCAAATGTGTTTCAATTCAGGATATAACAACCAAATGTGTTTCAATTCAGGATATAACAACCAAATGTGTTAAAGTATGTGAATACTTTCTGAAGTGAGTGAGAGCGAGAGATTGGTTCATATGGAGTCCATTCAAGTTTTATTCTCCAAGGTCCCAAGGTGTTTCATCTGGTCTCGTGCTCCAAGGTGTTTCATCTGGTCTCGTGTTTCATCTGGTCTCGTGCTCCAAGGTGTTTCATCTGGTCTCGTGTTTCATCTGGTCTCGTGCTCCAAGGTGTTTCATCTGGTCTCGTGCTCCAAGGTGTTTCATCTGGTCTCATGGACTAAAAAGATCCCAAGGTTTTTCTAATATCATTTGATCTGACAAAGTATTTTTCTTATAATAATCATCACCACCACAATCATCTTCATCATCATCATTATTATTAGCATTACCGTTATTATTATCATTACCGTTATTATTATTATCATTATTATCATCATAGTTATCATTATTAGTATTATTATTATTATCATTACCGTTATTATTATCAGCATAATTATTATTATCATTACCGTTATTATTATTATCATTATTATCATTGCCGTTATTAGTATCATTATTATCATTACCGTTATTATTATCGTTATTGCCATTACCATTATTATTATCATTATTATCATTACCGTTCTCATTACCGTTATTATTATCGTTATTATCATTACCGTTATCATTATCATTATTATCATCATAATTATCATTACCGTTATTATTATCATTATTATCATTATTAGTATTATCATTATTGGCAGTATTATCAGCATGATCATTTCTATCATTGTTATTATCATTATCATCATCATCATTATTGTTATTATTATTAGTAGTATAATCATCATCATCATTATTATTATTATACTTATAGAAATTCTTATTATTTTTCCTGATCCCTGAAATACAATAAGATTGAAAATCATTAAATAAGTATTTATTGAAATGGATGGTTTAATCCAATGAATGTACACACTGGAATTCATCGTTGTTGTTCCAGGTAAAAGAGTATGATACCAAAAACAGATGAAAAATACGTTTTAAAAAAAAGACGAACGTGAGAACATAATGACTACATTAGGTCGGCCATTTCTGTTTGTAGATTTTTCTGATCCCACCGTTGCTCTGTGACTTGATCCCCATTTGACCAGATAATGAACATCCCAAATAATTTCACATTAAACAACCTTTAGTAATATATTCGTTATAAAATGGACTATGGAAGAAAGCAACTGTGACATGAAGAACGTTTTCATGTTCTAAACTAAATGTTTTTTTTATTTCTTTAAGTTAAGTGGAATACAGAGTTCTTGTTCCATCTAACGCACTCTGAATAATGTCCATAGCAGATGAACGTGAGATTATAATGACAGGAAACATGGTTTCAGGTCATGTGTGTTTTGTGTTTCCCAGCGTGATCCCCATGTGGTATGATGACTAACATTCAAAATAATTTCACATGAAACAACTTTAAGTAATTTATAACGTGGAATACAGTCTTCCTGTCCCAGCTAAAACAAATATGTTTACTAATTAACCATCTGCTTGATAGTTTATATAAATGCCATTAACTTTAGCTAGATAGGTAGCTACATTTAAACTGCTGGGGGAAAGGTAACTAGCTAATTTACACCTTCACTGCAGTGTAGCTAACCTTAGCTAGGTTTCCAGAAAATAAAAACTATTAACTATAGCTGTATTTGCTATGTTCTTTACCTCATCCTCTCTTGCTCATGTGGGTAGCTACTGTACTTCCTGATATTTGATTGATGGAACAATCAATCCAATGGTTTGGCGGCTGTGGTTTTGGCAGAGGGAACCGATTGGTCAGGAGTAAAAGGTCCTGCCCCCAGAGCGCAAATCACGGTTTTACTTGCAAATCTCTTCCTACAAATTTAGGAAGTGACAGAACAAAATCTGCAAGGGTTTTTGATTCACAGCAGAATATTCATACTCGTAAATGGACTTGCAATAATTCTGAAAATCAATTACGCTTGCAAATCTTATTGAATGTATTCAAATCGCAAGTTACAAGTTTTCGACTGTTAAATCTTTCATACGTCATGATACAGGCTTGCGAAATGAAATTACACATTTGCGAATCGTCCTTGCAACTACGAATCCGAATGTGAGACCACGAAATTCTAAATACAAAACTGACGTAGTTCTGTCATCATTATAATGCCATCAGAAGTACTTAGCTGTGCATTACTGATGTTTATCAGTGAGGTTTTCCCTGAGAGGGATTTCACAAGAAGCCTATAGATCAGATGGGAGTTGTTTTAGCACGGCTCGTTTGCCTCCGCAGAACACTGTTTAATAAACAGTTGTTTTAGCACTTAGTTAATGTCACAAATTATCCTCTGTTTTACTTAGAATGGGAATGATGGATCTGGAGGCGAAACCTTCTGAGAGTGTAGGCATGGGAATGCATGTGTTCTGTTGATCAGGTTTTGTGTTTCTTACTCAAGAGTGTATTATATATTCTTACTCGGTGGTTGCAAAAGCCGGTTTCCCTACATACCCTGCGTAATGTCTTTGCTGATGATAGCTACTGTTTTGAGGAAAAATGTATTTGCTATGACTGAGATATGTGGTTGTCCCACCTAGCTCTTCTTAAGTTGATTGCACTAACTGGAAGTCGCTCTGGATTAGAACGTCTGCTCAATGACTCAAATGTAAAAAGGGCAAATTTACAGGCTTAGTTCAGTAATGTTAACCAAACGTTATTTGGTCAAAAATATATAATATCATATATTGGGATTGAGATGTATACTCATTGCAGTATCCTCATTGCAGTAGCATCATTACAGTATCAATATTACAGTATCCTCATTACGGTATCCTCATTACAGTATCCTCATTACGGTATCCTCATTGCAGTATCCTCATTACAGTATCCGCATTATAGTATCCTCATTGCAGTATGCTCATTACGGTATCCTCATTACAGTATCATTACAGTATCCTCATTGCAGTATCATCATTACAGTATCCTCATTACGGTATCCTCATTACGGTATCCTCATTACTGTATCATTATTACAGTATCCTTGTTACGGTATCCTCATTACGGTATCCTCATTACGGTATCCTCATTACGGTATCCTCATTACAGTATCCTCATTACAGTTTCCTCATTACAGTTTCCTCATTACGGTATCCTCATTACGGTATCCTCATTACGGTATCCACATTGCGGTATCCTCATTACGGTATCATTATTGCGGTATCCTCATTACGGTATCCTCATTACGGTATCCTCATTACGGTATCCTCATTACGGTATCCACTTGTTCTATATCTAGCTGCCAGTGTACTGCAGTATCATCATTACAGTATCCTCATTACAGTATTGTCTTGTTCTATATCTGCCTGTGTACTGCAGTATCCTCATTACAGTATCCTCATTACAGTAACGTGTTGTTCTTTATCTAGCTGCCAATGTACTGCAGTATCATCATTACAGTATCCTCATTACAGTATTGTCTTGTTCTATATCTGCCTGTGTACTGCAGTATCCTCATTACAGTATCCTCATTACAGTAACGTGTTGTTCTTTATCTAGCTGCCAATGTACTGCAGTATCATCATTACAGTATCCTCATTACAGTATCGTCTTGTTCTATATCTGCCTGTGTACTGCAGTATCCTCATTACAGTATCCTCATTACAGTAACGTGTTGTTCTTTATCTAGCTGCCAATGTACTGCAGTATCCTCATTACAGTATCCTCATTACAGTATTGTCTTGTTCTATAACTGCCTGTGTACTGCAGTATCCTCTTTTTTTGTATTATAAGATCACTCTTAGTTTTTAGGGTGAAAACAAAATTAAATACATGCTCATGATTATTTTAAGAATATCGTTTTTGAAAAAACCCTTGATTTCTGTGATTAACAATCCCCATTTAATCCCCAATACTCATTTGAAGAGCAGAAGATGATTCCTTTTTCGTGCCGTCATTTAGTTTGTTTCCTCAGCTCTATGATGTCTCCATTTCTCTTCTCTGTCAGTTGTTTGTGGCTCTAAATATTGGTTCCCTTGAAAGGGCAAGTGGGATRACAATTTAACCATCACTGCTCTGAACACTGTGTCTGCTGAGTGTTAGACTTAAACGGCATTCATGGTCATTGTGTGTTGAATAGTGATTCCAGATGTGAGTGGCCAGCAGCAGGCCTCTATGTCTGTGGCCCAAATGGAACATTATTCCCTACATAGGGCACTACTATTGACCTGAGCCCGCTGGGCACTGAATACTACCCTTTAGGGCACCGGTCAAAAGTAGTGCACTACATAGGGAATAGCGTTGAATTTGGGAGGTGTTCTCTAGCAGTGATCTGTTGGCCCTCTGGTGCTCCTAGCTGGTCCCTGATCTGGAGGAGAGATGTCTGACCTGTGTGGTTGACCTGCTGTGTGTGTGTGTGTGTGTGTGTGTGTGTGTGTGTGTGTGTGTGTGTGTGTGTGTGTGTGTGCGCTCTGCACTGCCTGTTATTTCTTCCATTCTACAGGTTCAAGGCTGTACCATCTGATTCCACTGAAGAGTGATTGGTAAAGAGTTAGTCCGTTCACTTTCTAGTTACCTGTTTCTGTTGGTGACGAAAACATTCCCACTCAGTCTTGTGTTCCTACAGAGGATCAGGGATCTTCCACTCTTTTCTCTTCTTTACCCTCTACCCCATCTTTCCTTTCTTCCCTCTTCTTCTCCTCTGTCTCTTCCACACAGATTAGGAACCCAGTCAGCCAGAAGGAATCCTCTCAGCCCGAAGGAACCCAGTCAGCCCGAAGGAACCCAGTCAGCCCGAAGGAACCCAGTCAGCCCGAAGGAACCCCGTCAGCCAGAAGGAACCCCGTCAGCCAGAAGGAACCCCGTACCAGAAGGAACCCCGTCAGCCAGAAGGAACCCCGTCAGCCAGAAGGACCGTCAGCCCCAGAAGGAACCCCGTCAGCCAGAAGGAACCCCGTCAGCCAGAAGGAACCGTCAGCCAGAAGGAAACCCGTCAGCCCAGAAGGAACCCCGTCAGCCAGAAAGGAACCCCGTCAGCCAGAAGGAACCCCGTCAGCCAGAGGAACCCGTCAGCCAGAAGGAACCCCGTCAGCCACAGAAGGACCCCGTCAGCACAGAAGGACCCGTCAGCCAGCCAGAAGGAACCCGGTCAGCCAGCCAGAAGGAACCCCGTCAAAGCCAGAAGGAACCCGTCAGCCAGAAAGGAACCCCGTCACGCAAAATGGTAACAT
Organism: Salvelinus sp. IW2-2015; assembly: GCF_002910315.2. NCBI lineage: Eukaryota > Metazoa > Chordata > Actinopteri > Salmoniformes > Salmonidae > Salvelinus > Salvelinus sp. IW2-2015. The sequence continues at coordinate 14,133 of NW_019946541.1, forward strand.
TCTCAGAACATTAGCAACGATTCACATTAAGTTCTAGTTAGGGTTTTTATCTAACAGTAGGATGAAAACAGAGAAAATTAAGATGCCATTCCATAGCAGCTATTTTACAGGCTCCTGACCAAAACGCCATCGTTTTCTTTGAACGAAAAGAGATTCTGGACATCCGAACAGCGATCGCTAACCTCCATTTGGATGAAGATTTCTAACTTCGACGAGTCGGAGGCGGCAGGACGTACTGCTCACCTCGGACAAGGCCCTAATCCCAGAGACCCAAAAAAGGCAAACGTAAGAGAGAGGCCGACGGTGAGGTCACCCTGACGGAACTACATCAGCGAGTACATAAACCGCCTCTGCCATCCGTTGTATTGGCAAACGTACAATCACTGGAGAATAAACTGGACGAGCTCCGTTCGAGACTATCCTATCAACGGGAACCTGAAGAACTGTAATATCATATGTTTCACGGAGTCGTGGCTAGACAAGGACATGGATAATACATCTAGCAGTGTGTATTCTATTGTCAACAACAGTTGGTGAACGATCTCTAATATTAAGGAAGTCTCGAGTTAGAAAACCTCAGCTGTCTATTACCCACCACAGACCGATGCTGGCACTAAGACCGCACTCAACCAGCAGTATAAGGTCATAAGCAAAAGAGAAAATGCTCACCTAGAAGCGACGCTCCTAGTGGCCGGGACTTTAATGCAGTCAAAAATGACATCCATTTTCGCTCATTTCTACCAGCCTGTCACATGTGCAACCAGAGGGAAAAAACTCTAGACCATATTTACTCTACACACAAAGACGTATACAAGCTCTCCCTCGCCCTCCATTTGGCAAATCTGACCATAATTCTATCCTCCTGATTCCTGCTAACAAGCAAACTAAAGCAGGAAGTACCAGTGACTCGCTCACTACGGAAATGGTCAGATGAACCGGTGCTACACTACAGGACTGTTTTGCTAGCACAGACTGGAATATGTTCCAGATTCATCCAATGGCATTGAGGAGTATACCACCTCAGTCACCGCTTCATCAATAAGTGCATTGACGACGTCATCCCCATAGTGACCGTATGTACATATCCAACCAGAAGCCATGGATTACAGCAACATCCGTATTGAGCTAAAGGCCAGAGCTGCCACTTTCAGGAGGCGGGAGACTAATCCAAACACTTATAAGAAATCCCGCTACGCCCTCAGAAGAACCATCAAACAGGCATCCTTGCCCACGCACACTGGAAACGCTTTGGGCCGCGTGAGGAATCTGGGGGCCCCTCCAAACAGGTTCTGGTCCATTACTGGTTCCTAGATTACCAAGGAAATAATGCCATTTAGAATAGAAACACACAATTGAAAGGAATCAATACATGAGTATAGAATATAGAAGTATAGAATAATATATCCAGTAAGTGAGGGTAATATAGATACAGGATTAAGATTGAATCCTACTACATCGGCTCTGACGCTCATCGGATGTAGCAGGGCTTGAAAACTATTACGGACTATAAAGGGAAACCCCGGCCATGAGCTGCCCAGTGACGCGAGCCTACCAGACGAGCTAAATGCCTTTTATGCTCGCTTCAAGGCAAGCAACACTGAAGCATGCATGAGATGACCAGTTGTTCCGGATGACTGTGTGATAACGCTCTCGATAACCGGTGTGAGCAAGACCTTTGAACAGGTCAACATTCACAAGGCCGCAGAGCCAGACGGATTACCAGGACGTGTACTCCGAGCATGCGATGTACAACTGGCAGGTGTCTTCACTGATGTTTTCAACCTGGCCATGACCGAGTCTGTAATACCAACATGTTTCAAGCAGACCACCATAGTCCCTGTGCCTAAGGACATGAAGGTAACCTGCCTAAATGACTACCGACCTGTAGCACTCAAGTTGGTAGCCATGAAGTGCTTTGAAGGGCTGGTCATGGCTCACATCAACACCATCATCCCAGAAACTCTAGACCCACTTCATTTTGCATACCGCCCCAACAGATCCACAGATGACGCAATCTCAATCACACTCCACACTGCCCTTTCCCACCTGGACAAAAGGAACACCTATCTGAGAATGCTGTTCATTGCCTGCAGCTCAGCGTTCAACACCACAGTGCCCACAAAGCTCATCACTAAGCTAAGGGCCCTGGGATTAAACACCTCCCTCTGCAACTGGATCCTGGACTTTCTGACGGGCCGCCCCCTGGTGGTAAGGGTAGGTAACAACACATCCGCCACGCTGATCCTCAACACTGGGGCTCCTCAGTGGTGCGTGCTCAGTCCCCTCCTGTACTCCCTGTTCACCCATGACTGTGTGGCCAAACACGACTCCAACACCATCATTAAGTTTGCTGACGACACAAAGGTGGTCGCCTGATCACCGACAACAATGAAACAACCTGGTGTCAGGACAACAACCTCTCCCTCAATGCGAGCAAGACAAAGGAGCTGATTTGTGGACTACAGGAAAAGGCGGGCCAAACAGGCCCCCATTAACATCGATGGGGCTGTAGTGGAGCGGGTCAAGAATTTCAAGTTCCACATCACCAAAAAACTGTCATGGTCCAAACACACCAAGACAGTTGTGAAGAGGGACAACACCTTTTCCCACTCAGGAAGATTTGGCATGGGTCCCCAGATCCCAAAAAATGTCTACAGCTGCACCATCGAGAGCATCCTCACTGGTTGCATCACCACCTGGTATGGCAACTGCTCGGGCATCTGACCGCAAGGCACTACAGAYGGTACTGTGTATGGCCCAGTACATCACTGGGGCCAAGCTTCCTGCCATCCAGGACCTATTTACTAGGCGGTGTCAGAGGAAGGACCAAAAAATGGTCAAAGACTCCAGTCACCCAATTTCATAGACTGTTCTCTCTGCTACCCCACGTCAAGCGGTACCGGAGCGCCAAGTCTAGGACCAAAAGGCTCATTAACAGTTTCTACCCCCAAGCCATAAGACGGATGAATAACTAATCAAAAGCCCACCCGGACTGTTTACATTGACTACCCCCCCCATTTGTTTTTACACCGCTGCTACACGCTGTCTACTATCTATGCACAGTCCCTTTACCCCTACCTACATGTAGAAATTACCTTGACTAACCTGTACCCTCGCACATTGACTCAGTACCAGTACCCCCTGTATATAGCCTCGTTGTTGTTATTTTGTGTTATATTTTATTTTATTTAACAAATATTTTCTTATCTCTTTCTTGAACTGCATTGTTGTTTAAGTGCTTGTAAGTAAGCATTTCACGGTAAGGTCTACACCTGTTGTATTTGGCGCATGTGACAAATAACATTTGATTTGATTTGAGTCAGGTCTAGTGTGATTGAGGCAAAAAATAATAGCTAAAGTTAGTGCGCTAGTTAGCTAGCTAACGTTAGGCAACTTTTGGCTCTGATGATACATCAACTAGCCAATTGAATTGACTTCTGTTGAAACAGGACAAACAGGCTACCAAACATGTCTATACACGCACCAGCTGTTAGATACCTGACAGATTGCTGGAGGCTAGAGCTGAACTGGCTGTGCTAGCTATTAGCTAGCTAGCTAGTTCATTCACTGTAGACAGAACATCAGTCGAGAGGGGATGAAACATGCATTAGCTAATGTTGCATGTCAAGTTACACTACTGACTGAGCTGACTGGGAATAACAACGTTTTTCTGTTAAGTCAAACAGCAGCTTCCTTGTCAGCCAAATAAAGAGAAAAAGCACAACACACAGACAACAGCTGCCTCACGCTTTGTGGTGTCTGCGGCGGTGTTAAATACAGATGGCTTACCTCCAAAAACAGCTTTCCGCTCAGAGGCATCCACATGGTCCTAAAGCACACCAATACGGCTTTTTGTATCACAGTGCAATGCTAAAACTGGGGGGGGGGACAAAAAAATACAATTTCAGAATGCGGTAGGGGGGGAGGGGGTGTTATGTCTCACCCTTGCCCAGTGAAAGTTTTTTTATTTTTTTATTTTACCGTTATTTTACCAGGTAAGTTGACTGAGAACACGTTCTCATTTGCAGCAACGACCTGGGGAATAGTTACAGGGGAGAGGAGGGGGATGAATGAGCCAATTGTAAACTGGGGATTATTAGGTGACCGTGATGGTTGAGGGCCAGATTGGGAATTTAGCCAGGACACCGGGGTTAACACCCCTACTCTTACGATAAGTGCCATGGGATCTTTAATGACCTCAGAGAGTCAGGACACCCGTTTAACGTCCCATCCGAAAGACGGCACCCTACACAGAGCAGTGTCCCCAATCACTGCCCTGGGGCATTGGGATCTTTGTTTAGACCAGAGGAAAGAGTGCCTCCTACTGGCCCTCCAACACCACTTCCAGCAGCACCTGGTCTCCCATCCAGGGACTGACCAGGACCAACCCTGCTTAGCTTCAGAAGCAAGCCAGCAGTGGTATGCAGGGTGGTATGCTGCTGTTGAGCCCCTGACCACGAGTTGAGCCCCTGACCACGAGTAACCACGGTAGCCCAGGAGCTCCTTATCCGGCTTCTTCACCTGCAGGACCGTCTGAGACCCAGCCACCCGGACAGCCGATGAAAATGTGGGTTTTGCACAACCGAAGAATTTCTGCACAAACTGTCAGAAACCGTCTCAGGGAAGCTCATCATTCTCACCAGGGTCTTGACCTGACTCCAATTCGGCGTCGTAACCAACTTCAATGGGCAAATTCTCAACTTCAATGGCCACTGGCACGCTGGAGAAGTGTGCTCTTCAGGGATGAATCCCGGTTTCAACCGCAGATGACAGACAGTTTGTATGGCGTCGTGTGGGCGAGCGGTTTGCTAGTGTCAACGTTGTGAACAGAGTGCCCCATGGTGGGGTTATGGTATTGACAGGCATAAGCTACGGACAACGAACACAATTGCATTTTATCGATGTCAATTTGAATGCACAGAGATACCATGACCAGATCCTGAGGCCCCATTGTCGCGCCATTCATCCGCCACCATCACCTCATGTTTCAGCATGATAATGCACGGCCCCATGTCGTAAGGATCTGGACACAATTCCTGGAAGCTGAAAATGTCCCAGTTCTTCCATGACCTGTATACTCACCAGACATGTCCCCCATGGAGCATGTTTGGGATGCTCTGGATTGACGTGTACGACAGCATGGTCCAGTTCCCACCACAATATCCAGCAACTTCTTACAGCCATTGAAGAGGAGTGGGACAACATTTCACAGGCCACAATCAACAGCCTGATCAACTCTATGTGAAGGACATTTGTCACGCTGCAGGAGACAAATGGTCACACCAGATACTGACTGGTTTTCTGATCCACACACCTACATTTTGTTTTTAATGGTATCTGTGACACCTACATTTTGTTTTTAATGGTAATGGACAAAAAATAGCTTTTCTTTCAAAACAAGGACATTTCTCCCCCAAACTTTTGAACTGTAGTGTACATACATACACACTGCATATATATACATACATACATACATACATACATACATACATACATACATACATACATACATACATACATACATACATACATACATACATACATACATACATACATGTTGTGGGTATATTACAAGAGATTTGTTTCCAAGAAACAAAATTTGCTCAGTTGTGATGACATTTATACAATGTTTAAGTAAGGTTACGCACGACATTCCCTTAATGTTGTAAGAATGAAATAAGTCCGTTTTTATAACGTTCAGAATATTTGTTTCAGGTTGAACAAAAATTCCATTGATTTTCAAGCAATAGACATTTTACATTGTCTTGGAGATCTTCAGAACATTTGGAAAATGTTATATTTAAGTTTGACCTAACATCACCACAACATTCACAAATTGCAAATTTGTATCTCCTTAACCGTCCTGTTGTGCTAATTAATTCTGTGTTCCCGGTCCAAAATGACCGCTCCATTATAGCTGATTTATAAATCCATAATAACACATATATTATCACATAATGTTGTTTTAGATCTTTTTATCAAATTAAGTTATTGTGAACAGTTTTGAACCTCTATTTGCTATTTATGGCCTGTAGGCCTCATTGACTTGAGCGCATGCAACTCGCCTTTGACTGAAAAAAGAATAATATATGGATTATTTTTACTCTAACAAATACTACATATTGTGATATTCATCACAGGACTACTTTGTGTCAAAGTTTAACAAGGACTCTCTCCTCCTCACCAGTGTCATGATCAAAGATATGATCAAGAGCCTCACATACAGTATATCGTTTGGCCATTGTGCTGCCACAGAATGAATTGTGAAGAAGGCGTCAGAAAAGTTCTATATACACTGCTCAAAAAAATAAAGGGAACACTTACACAACACAATGTAACTCCAAGTCAATCACACTTCTGTGAAATCAAACTGTCCACTTAGGAAGCAACACTGATTGACAATACATTTCACATGCTGTTGTGCAAATGGAATAGACAAAAGGTGGAAATTATAGGCAATTAGCAAGACACCCCCAATAAAGGAGTGATTCTGCAGGTGGTGACCACAGACCACTTCTCAGTTCCTATGCTTCCTGGCTGATGTTTTGGTCACTTTGCACTTTTGAATGCTGGCGGTGCTCTCACTCTAGTGTAGCATGAGACGGAGTCTACAACCCACACAAGTGGCTCAGGTAGTGCAGCTCATCCAGGATGGCACATCAATGCGGCTGTGGCAAGAAGGTTGCTGTGTCAGCGTAGTGTCCAGAGCATGGAGGCGCTACCAGGAGACAGGCCAGTACATCAGAAGACGTGGAGGAGGCCGTCAGGAGACGTGAGGAGGCCGTAGGAGGCGTAGGAGGCGTCAGGGACGTGAGGAGGCCGTAGGAGGCGTCAGGAGACGTGGAGGAGGCCGTAGGAGCCGTCAGGAGACGTGGAGGAGGCCGTAGGAGGGCAACAACCCGCAGCAATTTATCCCCTTTCTCCCCAATTTTCGTGGTATCCAATCGCTAGTAATTACTCTCTTGTCTCATCGCTACAACTCCGTTACGGGCTCGGAGATACGAAGGTCGAAAGCCATGCGTCCTCCGAAGCACAACCCAATCAAGCCGCACTGCTTCTTAACACAGCGCGCCTCACCCGGAAGCCAGCGCACCAATGTGTCGGAGAAACACCGTGCACCC
>NW_019946541.1:24268-29839 GCF_002910315.2 Salvelinus sp. IW2-2015
CACTCTCTATAATTCCCTTTCTATAATTCCCTTTCTATAATTCCCTCTCTATAATTCCCTCTCTATAATTCCCTTTCTATAATTCACTCTCTATACTTCCCTTTCTATACTTCCCTTTCTATAGTTCCCTTTCTATAATTCACTCTGAAAACTGGCCCAGTGATGCAACAACAACCGTGACCATAATCATTAAACTACCCCAGCAACAGATCGGTAAGAACAGAACCTGTCTACGTCCATAAGAAAGAAACAATATTGAATTAAGTAAAACCCAATCAGCTAGAAAAGGGTTTCTCATTTTATTGTGACATCATAATAAAAGGGCGTCATGACAGTTTCTGATTATTCTAAAAGCATCAAAGGGTTTTAAACTCCTGGTGACGTCGGCTAGAAGAATACAGAGAAGCGTTTCACTCAGTACAGGAACCACCAACCCTGAGGACGTAGTAAAACACCTTTAACTGTGTGATGAGGCCTGTAAACACTCAGAACACCCATCTGTGATGAGGCCTGTAAACACTCAGAACACTAAGAATCTCAGATGACACACTGTTCCCTACAGTGCACTACAAGCCCTGGTCTAAAGTAGTGCACTATATAGGGTCCTGGTCTAAAGTAGTGCACTATAATAGGGAATAGGGCCCTGGTCTAAAGTAGTGCACTATAATAGGGAATAGGGTCCTGGTCTAAAGTAGTGCACTATATAGGGAATAGGGTCCTGGTCTAAAGTAGTGCACTATATAGGGAATAGGGCCCTGGTCTAAAGTAATGCACTATATAGGGAATAGGGCCCTGGTCTAAAGTAGTGCACTATATAGGGAATAGGGTGCCATTTGGGATGCAGATCGACCAAATGGATGCTGAGGCAACTACACGTCTGTTCTGAGGCTGGAAACACACAGACACACTCGTCTGTTCTGAGGCTGGAAACACACAGACACACCCGTCTGTTCTGAGGCTGGAAACACACAGACACACCCGTCTGTTCTGAGGCTGGAAACACACAAACACCACAGACCACACCCGTCTGTTCTGAGGCTGGAAACACACAGACACACCCGCTCTGTTCTGAGGCTGGAAACACACAGACACACCCCTCTCGTTCTGAGGCTGGAAACACACAGACACACCCTTCTGTTCTGAGGCTGGAAACACACAGACACACCCGCTGTTCTAGGTGGAAACACACAAACACCACCCGTCTGTTCTGAGGCGGAAACACACAGACACACCCGTCTGGTCCTCTGAGGCTGGAAACAACACAGAGCACACCCTCTGTCTGAGGCTGAAAACACACAGACACACCCGTTCTTTCTGAGGCTGGAAACACACAGACACACCCTCTCTGTTCTGAGGCTGGAGAAAACACACAGACACACCCGTCTGTTCTGAGGCTGGAACACACAGGACACACCCCGTCTGTTTCTGAGGCTGGAACACACAGACACACCCGTTGTTCTGAGGCTGGAAACACACAGACACACCTCTTTCGGGCTGACAAACACAACAGCCTTCTTTCAACTGGAAACACACAGACACACCCGTCTGTTCTGAGCTGGAAACACACAGACACACCCGTCTGTTCTGAGCTGGAAACACACAGCGACACCACCCGTTCTGTTCTGAGGCTGGAAACACACAGACACACCCGTCTGTTCTTGAGGCTGGAAACACACAGACACACCCTTCTGTTCTGAGGCTGAAACACACAGACACACCCTTCTGTTCTGAGGCTGAAACACACAACACACCCGTCTTTGAGGCTGGAAACACACAGACACACCCGTCTGTTCTGAGGCTGGAAACACACAGACACACCCGTCTGTTCTGAGGCTGGAAACACACAAACACACCCGTCAAGTTTTTTGTTTAACTTTACAGGACATAAATTAACGTATTATTAGTATAATTATTGTTTAATGATTTAATTCATTTCTGCTTTATTTCTATTAATTAAAATAAAGATAAATCAAATATAGATACAGATATATATAGATATATAAGAATAATATATAGATACAGATATATATTCAAATATAGATACAATATGTAGATATATAGATAAGATTATATAGATATATAGATAAGATATATAGACTATAAGATACAGATATATATTCATAATAGATATGGCGCCGGCAGAGGATGGTCGCCTCGCTTCAGGTCCTGAGGAAACTATGCAGTAATTTGTTTTATTATGTATTATTATTAAACATTTGGTTAGTCCAGAAAATCTTAAGTCTTATTACATACAGCCAGGAAGAACTATTGGATATAAGAATGACGTCAACTTACGAAGCCCTGAAAGAATTCACTGGACTCTATGCAAACTAGAACCATATATCCTGAGGCTGCATTTAATTGTAGCTGGGAGGTTTAACAAAGCTAATTTGGAACAAGGCGACCTAAATTCTATCAGCATATTGATGGTAGTACTCGCTCGAGCAAAACACTGGACCACTGCTACTCTAACTTCCGCGATGCATACAAGGCCCCCCCCGCCCTCCCTTCGGCAAACTGACCATGACTCATCTTGTTGCTCCCATGCCTATAGGCAGAAACTAAAACAGATCGCGCCCGTTGCTTAGGGCATCCAACACTGGTCTGACCAATCGGATCCACGCTTAAAAAGTGCTTAGATCATGTGGACCTGGGATATGTTCCGGTAGCCTCAGACCAATAAACATCGAGGTATACGCTGACTCGGTGAGTGAGTTCATTAGGAAGTGCATTGGAGATGTTGTATCCACTGTTGACCATTTAAAACCACCCCACCAGAAACCATTGACTGATGGCAGCATTCGCCAAAACTGAAAGCATGAACCACCGCATTTAATTATGGCAAGCACTGCAAACATGACCATAACAAACAGTGATCTACAGACAAATCACTGATTACAAAAAGAAAACCAGCCTGTCGCGCACATCGAGTGTCTCACTTCCAGGCAAATTAAACAACTTCTTTGCGACGCTTTAAACAATACGTGCCACCGACACGCGCTACGCAAAGACGGGTGGGCTTCCCTCAACGTGCAACGTGAGTAAACATTTAACGTGTAACCCTCGCAAGGCCACGCCAGTGAATGGCATACTAGCCCGTCTCAGAGCAATGCAAGCCAGCTGGAGAGGCTGCTGCAACATACAGACGCAAAATCGCTGGCCTACTTAAAACAGGAGGATTACGACGTTCCGTGACAGAATAACCCACAACCAAGGAAAGAGAGTGTAACGGGCAGAGCATGGAGAGGCAGCGATGTCAGGATTTCTTGACATGGAGCAGAACTGGACTATACAACTTGGGAAGAAGATAGACAGGTGGGCGTGTCCGACAGAGAGAGGTGCCGGAGCCCCGTCTGGGATTCGCTGGAAGCAGTGCGAGGAGGATTACATGAATGAGTGGCGAAACGAGCACGCGGCGCGGTAGGAAGCCCGAGAGGCAGCCGAATAAATTATTGGGGAGCCGTCCGTCAGTCAGGAGCGGCCAGAGCCCTGGACCCGCTCCAGTCGGAGCAGAGCCGCGTAGGACTGCACCCGCCAGTCAGGAGCCGCCAAGAGGCGCCGCCAGTCAGAGCCCACGAGCCGCCCGCCAGTCAGGAGCCGCAGAGCCGCCCGCCAGTCAGGAGCCAGAGCCTGCCCGCCATCAGGAGGCCAGGTACGCCGCATGTCGGACGCCGCCAGTCGGAGCCCGACGCGTAGGCGCCAGGACCGCCTGCAAGCGCCAGGCGCCGACAGTCGAGCGCCGACGCCGCAGCAAACCGCAGAACCGCCCGCAGTCAGGAGCCGCAAGGGCGCGCCAGAGCAGGAGCTGCAGAGCGACACGCTAGTCATGAGCTACCCTTCGTCATGAGCTAACCCCTCAGTCATGAGCTACCGTTCTTACTAGATTGTGTATGTATAGTATTTGTTGTGAATTTAGATATGGCTGCACTGTTCATAACTCAAAGACGAGCGTTGTTTCTACACTCGCAATAACATTGCGTACAGTGTTGGTGGGCCAATACAATTGATTTGATTTACAGTTGTAGCATAATAGTTGAACGACATAAAACTATGGAAAACATATATGGAATATGTAGCAACCAAAAAAAGTGTTAACAAATAACATTTTGTATTTGAATTTCTTCATGAAGCTACCCTTTCCTTTTGATGACAGTTTGCTCAACCAGCTTATGAGAATGCTTTCCAACCAGTCTTGAAGGGTTCCCCACATGATGTGAGCATTGTTTGCGCATTTCCTTACCTTTGCCGGTCAAACTCACCAAAACCATCTCAATTGGTTGAGGTGGGTGATGTGGAGGCAGGCCATCTGATGCGAGCACTCCATGCAGCGCTTCAAATAGCCTTACTCAGCCGTGTAGGTATGTTGCGGTCATTGTCCTCATTTTCTTTCTCCCTGTGAAAAAACAATGATAGTCCCACTGAAGCGCAAACCAGATGGAGTGGCGTATCTTGCAGAATGCTGTGGTAGTCATGACTGGTCAAGTGTGCTTCAATACTATAATAAATCACTGACAGTGGTCCACAAAGTATACATCATCAACCTCTCCTCCATGCTGTCACGGTGGTACCAAATGCTGCGATCATCCGTTACCTACTCTGCATCTCACAAAAGACCACGGCGGTTGGAACCAAACAATCTAAAATTGACTCATCAGACAAAGGGAGATTTCACCGGTCTAATGTCCGTGCTGTGTTTCTTGCCCAAGCAAAGTCTTTTTCTGTATTGGTTTTTGAGTAGTGGTTGTCTTGCAGAAATCACTGGACAAGTTGATTTTTGAGATGTTTGTACTAAACTCTGTGAAGATTAATTTTGGGAGAGCCAGTTTCACACAGGCGATTGATGATTTTGGCGACTGAATGTTTCCGGAATGACTGACATCATGTCTTAGAGTAATGATGGACTGTTGTTTTCTTGCGCTTATTGAAGCTTTTTTGCCATAATATGGATTGGTCTTTTACCAATAGGTCTATCTTCTGTTATACCACCCCACCTTGTCACAACACAACTGATTGGCTTCCATGCCTTAGAAAGAAAATAAATTCTAGTTTTTGAGCGAATCTCAATCAAATTATTTCAATTTTTTGGTTACTAGCTGATTCATAATTGTTAGTTTTCATAGTTTTGATGTCTTCACTTATTATTCTACAATGTGATAATAGCAAAAAATGAAAGAAAAACCCTTGAATGAGTAGTGTGTCCTAAACTTTTGACTGGTATGTATATGTTGAGGTGCTATAATTGTGTTCAGCTGGAGCTGGGAGTTCCCAAGGACAATTATCTGTTTACATGCTGTAGGAAGGGAGGGAGTTGCCGTTTTGAAAGCTCTCTTTAAAGTCAGTGTTGTTTCCAGCGTAAGCCAATGTTTACGGAGCATTAAGGAAATTCTACATCCCAACCATGCATCAACAAGTGTCTAAACGGGGGACAAAGGATAATTTTCTTCATAGAACTGAAAACAGAAAAGACCCGGAAGAGAGACACACACTCGCTTGCTTGCCACGCACATACGCGACACACAGAATGAAAGGATTTAAACTAAATAGCTGACTTAAACACAATAAATTATAAAA
>NW_019946541.1:34035-40507 GCF_002910315.2 Salvelinus sp. IW2-2015
ACATCGCTGGAGGCCCACTGGACCTCGCTGGAGCCGCCTGGACCGTCGCCGGAAGTCTGGACTGGGAACTGTCGCCGGAGCTCTGGACTGGAACTGTCGTCGGACTGGACTGGACTGTCGCCGAAGCTCTGGACTGGGAAGTCGCCGGAAGCTCTGGACTGGGAACGTCGGAAGCTCTGGACTGGGAACTGTCGTCGGAAGCTCTGGACTGGGTACTGTCGCCTCTAATTGGGAACCATATCAGGCCACCATAGACATACAAATCACCTGAACCTACAAAAACCCTAGACAATACAAAAACTAACGTACACACCCTAGTCACACCCTGACCTAACCAAATATAAAGAAAACAGAGATATCTCAGGTCAGGGCATGACACCGGAATGGAATAACATTCTAGAATTTGGACTTCTCTCTTCTGTTTTGAGGTCAATTAACCTCAGCATTTGTGAGTGAGTGTGTGTAAGTCTGTGTGTGTGTAGTGGTGTGTTAAGTGAGTGGTGTGTGTGTGTGTAAGTCTTGTTGGTGTGTAGTGCGTGTGTGTGAAGTCTGTGTGTGTGTGTAAGTGCGTGTGTGTAAGTCTGTGGTGTGTGTAAGTCTGTGTGTGTGTGTGTAGTCTGTGTGTGTGTGTGTAAGTCTGTGTGTGTGGTAAGTCTGTGTGTGTAAGTCTGTGTGTGTTGTAAGTGGTGTGTGTGTAAGTCTGTGGTGTGTGTAAGTCGTGTGGTGTAAGTGAGTGTGTGTGTAAGTCTGTTGTAGTGAGTGTGTGTGTAAGTCTGTGTGTGTAAGTGAGTGTGTGAAGTCTGTGTGTGTGTAAGTGAGTGTGTGTGTAAGTCTGTGTGTGTAAGGTGTGTGTAAGTGAGTGTGTGTGTAAGTCTGTGTGTGTAAGTAGTGTGTGTGTAAGTCTGTGTGTGTGTAAGTGAGTGTGTGGTGTAAGTCTGTGTGTGTAAGCTGTGTGTGTGTAAGTCTGTGTGTGTGTAAGTGCGTGTGTGTGTAAGTCTGTGTGTGTGTAACTGTGTGTGGGTGTAAGTGAGTGTGTGTGTAAGTCTGTGTGTGTAAGTGAGTGTGGTGTGTAAGTCTGTGTGTGTAAGTGAGTGGTGTGTAAGTCTGTGTGTGTGTAAGTGAGTGTGTGTGTAAGTCTGTGTGTGTAAGTGAGTGTGTGTAAGTCTGTGTGTTGTAAGTGAGTGTGTGTGTAAGTCTGTGTGTGTAAGTGAGTGTGTGTGTAAGTGAGTGTGTGTGTAAGTGGGTGTGTGTAAGTGAGTGTGTGTGTAAGTGAGTGTGTGTGTAAGTGTGTGTGTGTGTAAGTGCGTATGTGTGTAAGTGTAGTGTGTAATGATGTGTGTGTAAGTGAGTGTGTGTGTAAGTCTGTGTGTGTAAGTGGTGTGTGTGTAAGTGAGTGTGTGTGTAAGTGAGTGTGTGTGTAAGTCTGTGTGTGTAAGTGAGTGTGTGTAAGTCTGTGTGTGTGTAAGTGAGTGTGTGTGTAAGTCTGTGGGGTGTAAGTGTGTGTGTGTGTAAGTGTGTGTGTGTGTGTGTAAGTGCGCATGTGCGTGTGCATGTGGCAGTCTGTCAGTCTAAGGCTCTAACTTGACCTTGTGACTTGCCAACGGAGCGTGTTGATGTAACGTGGGATTTGACACGACATACATACACACAGATACACACAAACACAACACACACACACACACACACACACACACACACACACACACACACACACACATACACACCGATCAACACACACACACACACAACACACAAAACACACATGCCACACACACACACACACACACACACACACACACACACACACACACACACACACACACACACACACACACACACACACACACACACACACACACACACACACACACACACACACACACTCATACAAGACAATGTCTGTCCCAAACACTGCTCTTAGCTCAAGGACATTTCCCACCACTCTCCTGGCACAGCATAGCGCCCGACTCTCCCTCTCTCTCCCACTAAGAGGAAATGTGTCTTCACAATGCATGCTCATCATTCCATAGTTACCAGACACACACACACACACACACACACACACACACACACACACACACACACACACACACACACACACACACACACACCACACACCACACACACACACACACACACACCACACACACACCACACACACAGCACACACACACACACACACACACACACACACACACACAAGACAGAGAACAGGAACACAGGGATAGGGAGGTGTGGCAGGACCAGGACAGGGCTAGGGGACCGGGGGGTCTGAGTCAGCGGAAGGAAGAAACAGAAAAATACCTCCAGTCTAGCTGCCTGTCTGGCTGGCTGCCTGTCTGGGTGTCTGTCTGTCTGTCCATCTGGTTGGCTGTCTGGCTGTCTGGCTATCTGTTTGTCTGTTGTCTGGTCCAATGTCTATCTGAATTGCAACTTGTCAATTGAAAATGCAATTTATAACCGAATTATGAAGTTGAAAAAGTAAATATGGCGGCACAGGATAGGAAATTATCCAAATCAAATCAAATTGTATTTGTCACATGCGCCAAAAACAACAGGTGTAGACCTAACAATGAAATGCTTACTTACAAGCCCTTAACCAACAATACAGTTTTAAGAAAATACCTAAAAAAGTAAGAGATAAAAGTAACAAATAATTAAAGAGCAGCAGTAAAAAAAACAATTGCGAGGCTATAAACAGGGGGTACCGGGGCGTGGGGAATGCAAAACGTATGGGTACCCATTTGATTACATGTTCAGGAGTCTTATGGCTTGGGGGTAGAAGCTGTTTAGAAGCCTCTTGGACCTAGACTTGGCGCTCCGGTACCACTTGCCATGCGGTAGCAGAAAGAAAAGTCTTTGACTAGGGTGGCTGGAGTCTTTGACAATTTTTAGGGCCTCCTCTGATACCGCCTGGTATAGAGGTCCTGGATGGCAGGAAGCTTGGCCCTGGTGATGTACTGGGCTGTACGCACTACCCTTTGTAGTGCCTTGCGGTCGGAGGCCGAGCAGTTACCATACTAGGCAGTGATGCAACCCGTCAGGATGCTCTCGATGGTGCAGCTGTAAAATCTTTTAAGGATCTGAGGATCCATTCCAAATCTTTTCAGTCTCCTGAGGGGGAATAGGTTTTGTCGTGCCCACTTCACGACTATCTTGGTGTGCTTGGACCATGTTAGTTTGGTGTGCTTGGACCATGTTAGTTTGTTGGTGTTGTGGACACCAAGGAACTTGAAGCTCTCAACCCGCTCCACTACAGCCCCATCGATGTGAATGGGGGCGTGCTCGGTCCTCCTTTTCCTGTAGTTCACAAACATCTCCTTTGTCTTGATGTTGAGGGAGAGGTTGTTGTCCTTGCACCAGACGGTCATGTCTCTGACCTCCTCCCTATAGGCTGTCTCATCATTGTCGGTGATCAGGCCTACCACTGTTGTGTCATCGGCAAACTTAATGATGGTGATGGAGTCATGCCTGGCCATGCAGTCATGAGTGAACAGGGAGTACAGGAGGGGACTGAGCATGACTCCAAAGGCCATAACCAGCCTTTCAAAGCACTTCATGGCTGCAGACGTGAGCGCTACGGGTCGGTAGTCATTTAGGCAGGTTACCTTAGTGTTCTTGGGCACAGGGACTATGGTGGTCTGCAGCCAGACTCAGACAAGGAGAGGTTGAAAATGTCAGTGAAGACACTTGCCAGTTGGTCAGCGCATGCTCGGAGTACACATCCTGGTAATCTGTCTGGCCCTGCGGCCTTGTAAAGTGAATGTTGACCTGTTTAAAGGTCTTACTCACATCGGCTACGGAGAGCTTCATCAGTCGTCACGAACAGCTGATGCTCTCATGCATGTTTCAGTGTTACTTGCCTCGTTACTAAGTTATTTAGCTCGTCTGGTAGGCTTGTGTCACTGGGAAGCTCTCGGCTGTGCTTCACTTTGTAGTCTAATAGTTTGCAAGCCCTGCCACATCCACCGAGCATCGGAGCCGGCGTAGTACGATTAGATCTTAGTCCTGTATTGACGCTTTGCCAGTTTGATGGTTCGTCAGGAGGGCATAGCGAGATTCCCTATAAGCTTCCTGGTTAGAGTCCCGCACCTTGAAAGCGGCAGCTCTACCCTTTAGCTCAGTGCGAATGTTGTCTGTAATCCATGGCTTCTGGTTGGGGTATGTACATACAGTCACTGCTGGGACGACGTCCTCGATGCACTTATTGATGAAGCCAGTGACTGATGTGGTGTACTCCTCAATGCAATCGGAAGAATCCTGGAACATTTTCCAGTCTGTGCTAGCAAAACATTCCTGTTGTGTAGCATTCGCGTCATCTGACCACTTTTTTATAGACCGAGTCACTGGTACTTCCTGCTTTCATTTTTGCTTGTAAGCAGGAATCAGGAGGATAGAATTATGGTCAGATTTGCCAAATGGAGGGCGAGGGAGAGCTTTGTACGCATCTCTGTGTGTGGAGTAAAGGTTGTCTAGAGTTTTTTTCCCCCTCTGGTTGCACATTTAACATGCTGGTAGAAATTAGGTAAAACTGATTTTAGTTTCCCTGCATTAAAGTCCCCGGCCACTAGGAGCGCCGCCTCTGGATGAGCGTTTTCCTGTTTGCTTATGGCGGTATACAGCTCATTGAGTGCGGTTTTAGTGGCAGCATCGGTCTGTGTTGGTATGGAGACAGTTACGAAAAAAAATACAGATGAAAACTCTCTAGGTAGATAGTGTGGTCTACAGCTTATTATGAGATAATCTACCTCAGGCAAGCAAAACCTTGAGACTTCCTTAGATATCGAGTCAGTAATGCTGTCGTTCAGCCAAGACTCGGTAGTAGGATATACGTGCTTTCAGTTCGTCCCATTTATTTTCCAGCGATTGAACGTTGGCTAACAGTACGGATGGCAAAGGCAGATTAGCCACTCGTCGCAAAATAGCACGGTTGGTTAAGAGCCAAATAAAATGGCAGCCATCCTCTCAGGCTCCATCACAGATTATGTAGCTAACTGCTGTTTAAATGGATTAAGTTTTGTTTTSTTTATCATGGTGATAACATGTTCAAGGCTGAAATCACATTGATCACAATATTGGTTAATTATTGAATTATTTGTGTTTTTATTCATTATTTAAAAATAATATCGTCAGCTCTTGGAGACGCTGACCTTGGGGACTAGCTAACAAGCTACAGAACGACAGGCACTTACTCAACTCASTGTGTGTATGYATGTGTGTGTGTGTGTGTGTTCATATGTGTGTKTGTTTGTGTGTGTGTGTCTGTGTGTGCACACACACACTCCACTATAGCAGCAGAGAAACACTAAAGCCCATAAAAGCGCTGCCATTAGAGAAACACTGAAACTGTTGTCATGTTCATCTGTTTAGCACCTAGTTAAAACAGTTGCTGTGTGTTATAGAAAACCCTGCAGTAGTTGTTTTACAGCAGCCAGGTCACACGTGATACAAGTCAGGATTAGACGTTTGTCCATGTCTGAGGACGTCGGAAGATGACATAGAAACTGACCACTAGGGGCAACCTTGTTATCTTCAAGGTGGTTTCAGTTTTTGTTAGGGTGTGTGAACCGGGATGGTGGATGAGCATAAGCAACTGCCTCTGGGGTAGAAGGGACAGAAGCTTGCAACTGCCTCTGGGTAGAAGGCCAGAAGCTTGCATGTTCAAATCCAGCAATATAAAGTTGTTTTTGAGATGTTAGTTTTAAGCCTATCCCAAACCTTTAACCCTTACCTAACCAGAATATGCCTACCTTACGTTTTGGAGTTAATTCCTAACTTAACCCTAACCTTAAAAAATGTGGATGTAAATGCCTAAACGTAACCTTAAACACTTCGAAATTTGAAATATGAGAAACATTGGTGAACGTCTAATTCTGACGTGAGACTGTGAGAGCTGGTTGTGTATAGACCAGTCAGCAGTGAGGGATGATGGTTGTCAGGTTGTGTCTTTCTAAATGTGTCTAAAAATGGCTATTCTGTCTTCTGTTATTCCAACTATAGGAAGAAACCTTCACTGAATACATTACCTTCATTACATTATCATATTTTCTACCACTCTTTAAAAATATTTCTTCTTGTCTCTACACTCCTGTTTTCTCATCCAACTTTATATTTACTAAGGTCCAGAACCTTGCTGAGTTAGCATGCTGAGCTAAAGCCTCTGTTTTGAACCAGGATTCGACACAGTGCAGCACTGGATTGAACGCGGGTATTCGACAGCAGTGCAGCATTGGATTGAACCGGGATTCGACACAGTGCAGCACATTGGCTTGAACCAGGAGATTCGACACAGTGCAGCATTGGATTGAACCGGATTCGACACCAGTGCAGCATTGGATTGAACGGATTCGACACAGGTGCAGCACTGGATTTGAACCGGGATTCGACACAGTGCAGCACTGGATTTGAACCGGGATTCGACAACAGTGCAAGCATTGGATTGAACGCAGGGATTCGACACAGTGCAGCATTG
>NW_019946542.1:0-1404 GCF_002910315.2 Salvelinus sp. IW2-2015
TAGCGAGTCAGCCAGCTAATGTTAGCTAGCTAGCTAACAGTATGCTTTAACTTGTAATGAAAACAACTTTCTGACAAAATTTGAAACGTATAATATCTGAAAATGTAGCTAGACTCTTACCCGTATACATGGATGAACGCTTCTCCCTCTATGCCACGGATGCCATGGTTGGCCTTAGTTTGAAGATGTAATCTGGAGATACGTAGGTGTTTTATACAACAGCCTTCTGTGTTCTATATTTGACTCTCTCTGCATTTGTCAATCATCTCTCTGCTTCCACTGGGCATTCCACTGATTTCAAAACTCGGTCAACTTCTTCCGTGACAACAACACTGTAGATTGCCATTTCTTCCCTATCACTGTCATCAGAAGAATCTACAATGTCTGGTTCAATGAAAATGTTTTTATCTAAAATCAGGGATTTCATCATCGTCTGTCATCATCGTGAGTCAGAGAGTCAGCAAGGCACGATCGTACTCTAGAAAGTATTCCATCACAACTTTTCCCCACTGATCTTTGTCGATAGTGCATGTTAAATTCAGGGCAGCAATGTTGAGAGCAGTAGTAATACTTTTGCAGTTATTCATGATATCTTTCAAAAAAGCCGCTGTAGAAAGGATTATCTACACATGCTCATGTTATAGACAGAAGCATGCTAAATGGCAGACCAATCCAACTAGGCTCTTAATTTAACAATTGTATTTGTATCTAAAGATGGCATATAAGTTTGTTACTATGGCACATAAAAGTTTATATGTTCCAAAGGCATTCCTGCCCAATTTTCTTTTTGAGTTTTGAAAATGCCTCTCATGTGAAGAAGTTATATTTATTTATTTTTATTTTATTTCACCTTTATTTAACCAGGTAGGCTAGTTTAGAACAAGTTCTCATTTACAACTGCAAACCTGGCCAAGATAAAGCAAAGCAGTGAGACACAAACAACAACACAGAGTTACACTTGGAATAAACAAGCGTACAGTCAATAACACAATATAAAAAAAAGAAAGTCTATATACAGTGTGTGCAAATAGCGTGAGGAGGTAAGGCAATACATAGGCCATAGTAGCAGAGTAATTACAATTTAGCAAATGAACACTGGAGTGATAGATGAGCAGATGATAATGTGCAAGTAGAAATACTGGTGTGCAAAAGAGCAGAAAAGTAAATAAAAACAATATGGGGATGAGGTAGGTAGATTGGGTGGGCTATTTACAGATGGGCTATGTACAGCTGCAGCAATCAGTTAGCTGCTCAGATAGCTAATGTTTAAAGTTAGTGAGGGAAAAATAAGTCTCCAGCTTCAGAGATTTTTGCAATTCGTTCCAGTCATTGGCAGCAGAGAACTGGAAGGAAAGGCGGCAAAAGGAGGTGTTGGCTTTGGGGATGACCAGTGATATATACCTG
>NW_019946542.1:2229-19678 GCF_002910315.2 Salvelinus sp. IW2-2015
ATGTGGGAGTAATGATACATAACTATTTACTAATCCATTCTAAATGCTTTAATACAAGGTGTTATTATAAAGTTTCAGCACTCTCTATATACATTCAGAGTAAACAGCATCTGAGAGAGCTGCTCTGGTGTGACCCCTGACCTGGAAGCAGTGATGTAGTGAGAGTAGTGGTACTGTTCATAACCAGTATGTTGAGGTTGAAGTGTCTACTTCAGACTTCTGCGCAGTTGTGTTTAATCATTAATCCATATAGTTGTCATTTGTAAAAGTGAGAATACCTAGCTAACTAATATTTAACAAATGTGGGAATAATGATTAATAAATGGTGAACAAACTGTAAATGATTACAAATGGTTTAATTCTGAACAGTATTATAAAGTGTTAACCATAATTGCATATTCATATTCTTAAATATAACAATCAACTACTTACACAATACACCATTGAGTTAGACTTGGATGTTATCTGATATCATGCAGAATTGCACATTTCAACTGTCATGTACTTGTTTAAGGCGTTGTGTCCCAAATGAGCCACTAGAGGGCGATGTTAAACAACATATCGACTGAGTGTACAGAACATGACTGAGACTGATCAGGTGAATCCAGGTGAAGGGTATAATCCCTTATTGATGTCACCTATTAAATCCACTTCAATCAGTGTAGATGAAAGTGAGGWRACRGGTTAAAGAAGGATTTTTAAGCCTTAAGACAATTGAGACATGGATTAAGTATGTCTGCCATTCACAGGGTGAATGGGCAAGACAAAATATTGAAGTGCCTTTGAAAGGGGTATGGTACTAGGTGSCAGGGGAAATGGTTTTGAGTGTGTCAAGAAAGGCAACGGTGTTAGGTTTTTTCACACCCAACAATTTCCTGTGTAYCAAGAATGGTCCGTCACCCACAGCACAAAGGATTAGAGGCAATATGGGCCAGCATCCCTGTGGAACACTTTCGACACCTTGTAGAGTCCATTCCCTGACGAATTCAGGCTGAATTGAGGGCAAAAGGGGGTGCAATTCAATATTAGGTAGTTGTTCTTAATGTTTTGTACACTCAGCTTATAATGATTTATGACATCCTCAAAATGTGCTTTCAGAAAACGTACAAACTATTTATCATTAAATATCATGGAACTACCACAGACATTGGTATTTGGAATATACAACCCAAAATGACTCTTTTATAAAACAAGTTTATACCTTCTTATGCCTTCTCCTAGTCATTCTATTCCAATCCAGACAAATCATTCTGTATCAACACCACATGTATCTTTTGTTGTAATTGCTTCTTTCATGTAACAATACTCTGGCATTACTTATCTGAGATAAGTAATGCCAGAGTATTGTTACATGAAAGAAGCAATTACAACAATTGTATAACAAAACCATATCAAACCTGTTTGTCAAAATGGGGAATAAAAACATAGGAACTATGAACACCTAAACTTCAGAGTTAAAATAAATGTAGCTGTCACTTTGAACCATGGATAAAAGAAAGCATAAATTATTGGATTAATTAAGGAATTAACAAGTGGCAGAAAGCTGATGATGGATGCTGAAACATTTTCACCTAAAAATGATAGAACGAAAGTAAAGAGAGATGGAGTCCAACAAATGAGATAGTTGAAAACAACAATAGATAGAGTTTTTGTTGCTTTTCTCTCAGACTTATTTGCCTGTACAGTTTTAACACCAGACACACTGGCAACCTCTTTTGAAAATACCTTTCTGGCCTGTGATGTGGCCACCACAAAGATTTTCAAGTAAAGTGTTATAATAATAGAGCAAGGGACAACCATTTGAAATACAAGGCTAATGTAATTACCCCACATAAACTCTTCAATAATAAAACATTCTTTCAAACACCTACTGGGTGCCTTTACATTTACAAAGTTTTTTATAATAGCAGCATTGTGTATGATACAACAACACCAGTTGATGGATATACAA
The DNA here is from genome assembly GCF_002910315.2 of Salvelinus sp. IW2-2015. Lineage (NCBI taxonomy): Eukaryota > Metazoa > Chordata > Actinopteri > Salmoniformes > Salmonidae > Salvelinus > Salvelinus sp. IW2-2015. Next base: position 4,181 of record NW_019946542.1, read on the forward strand.
CAGATCATTCTTGTTATTGTTATTTTAGAGTGGTACAATAAGGGATCACACACAGCAACATAGCGGTCAATAGATATCAAGACCAAATTGCCCAGAGATAAAGAAGTACATAAACAAGTGATGTAGAATTGAAACACACAGAAATGTTCTCCAAAACCCCAGCATGATTCCATTATTGCTACCGTCGTTACTGGTAACGCAATCAATCCCACCAGGAGATCTGACACAGCCAGAGAGAGGATGAGCAGGTTGGTTGGAGTGTGGAGCTGCTTGAAGTGAGAGATGGAGATGATCACCAGTACGTTCAAAAATACTGTAACCGCTGAAAACAATGAGATGAAGATGTAGATTGCTAAGTGAATTGAAGTCAATGGTGAAGCCTTTCTGCAAGAAGAGTTTCTATCTTGAAAACAGTATTGAACATCTTCATGTTTCTCCATTTGTAGTAAAATATCAAAATGCTGAGATCCTCCTGCTCCTGCTTGGTCCTGTGTGTGACCCTGTCAGGTCAGCCTTCTGACAAACTCTGAGCTCTGCCTCTCTATTTATCCCTGAGTGACTGCCTCCCAGGAGCCTCTCTGCACACACACAAACACACACATGTGCGAGTGTGAGCCCACAAATGAACAAACTTTTAAATAAACAAAACATTTATGAAAACATGATGTAATGTATGACAGGATAGGATGTTGCTGTGCCCACCTAGCCTGTCCTTCAGTCTTACTGATTGTTAGATATTTTATTTATTTATTTATTTCACCTTTATTTAACCAGGTAGGCAAATTGAGAACACGTTCTCATTTACAATTGCGACCTGGCCAAGATAAAGCAAAGCAGTTCGATACATACAACAACACATGGTTACACATGGAGTAAAACAAACATACAGTCAATAATACAGTGAAAAATAAGTCTATATACAATGTGAGCAAGTCAGGTAAGGGAGGTGAAAGGCAAACAAAATATATATATAAATAAATAAAAATATAAAAAAGGCCATGGTGGCGAAGTAAATACAATATAGCAAGTTAAAAAATATAAAAAAATATAAAAAAAAACACTGGATGGTTGTTTGCAGTGGAAGAAAGTGCAAAGTAGAGATAGAAATAATGGGGTGCAAAGGAGCAAAATAAATAAATGATACAGTAGGTAAAGAGGTAGTTGTTTGGGCTAAATTATAGATGGGCTATGTACAGGTGCAGTAATCTATGAGCTGCTCTGACAGCTGGTGCTTAAAGCTAGTGAGGGGATAAGTGTTTCCAGTTTCAGAGATTTTTGTAGTTCGTTCCAGTCATTGGCAGCAGAGAACTGGAAGGAGAGGCGACCAAAGGAAGAATACACACTCAGATATGAGTGTAAAGGTAAATTTTCTCAAATTCTGAGCATTATAATGAGGACGATTTTGTTCTCCTATTTCCACAATGTTTTATTAGTAGCCAGAGATGTGAATTTACAATTATGCCAATCATGGTTATTTCATTTATAACACAGGAATTGGCTGATTCAAACAAATACTTTTTAAGTAGGTTAGAAGCAGGACAGTGAGACAGATCTGGGTCAGACAGACAGGCAAGTCCTACCAGGACCTCTGCCTCTTCTCAGTGGGATGAGTCTGGAGTGTCATCTCTCTCCAGTCCCCAGAGGGAACCAGACTTACAGCCTGACCTGGTCAAGAGGCCAGGGGAGAGAGAGGAAGTCTTCCCAGGTGACGCAGTGTGAGGAGGACCCCAGCAATACTGCACAGAGTCACCCGAGCAGGAGCACATACAGGAGGTGAACTCCGACCCCTATCAGTTTTGACATTTTTTGTTTTGTTTCCCACACAAAAGAAGGGTGAGATGGGATGCATTTGACAGCAAACTTATCCACATATTTCATGTTACGTTGCTGATAGAAAAAATAGCATATCTTTAGAGGAAGACGCATGATCGAAAGCAATACTTTGATATTATTATGGGGCAACAGGTTAGCCTAACAGTTAAGAGTGAAAGGTTCTGCCCCTGAGCAAGGCAGTTAACCTCCAACATCGACTGCTCCCGGGCACTGATGACATTGATTAAGGCAGCCCCCCGCATCTCTCTGGTTCAGAGAGGTTGGCTTAAATGTGGAAGACACATTTCGGTTGAATGCATTCAGTTTTGCTACTGACTACGTATCCACTTTCCCTCAATAATTTCCATCTGTCATTGTATGGACTTCTCATAGAGTTGACTCTGTCTCGTCTCAGACCTAATTCTGGTTATCAGATGGAGAACAAAAGGGCTTTCTGATAACAAAGCATAGTATGCAGTAACTAGACCTTTGGCAGACCTTGTAAATAAAGAATGCTCTTTTAAATGGAGAATGGAACGATGGCCTCATTCAATCAAATTCAATCAAATGTATTTTAATAGCCCTTCGTACATCAGGTAATATCTCGAAGTGCTGTACAGAAACCCAGCCTAAAACCCCAAACAGCAAGCAATGCAGGTGTAGAAGCACGGTGGCTAGGAAAAACTCCTAGAAAGGCAAAACCTAGGAAGACATAGAGAGGAACCAGGCTATGAGGGGTGCCAGTCCTCTTCTGGCTGTGCCGGGTGGAGATTATAACAGAACATGGCCAAGATGTTCAAATGTTCATAAATGACCAGCATGGTCAAATAATAATAATCACAGAAGAATCACTGTACACATTATGTACAGGACCAGCAACCAGAGAGGACCCTCACCGTCTGTTTCAGAGGACCCCCTAGTGCACAGCCACATGGAGGATGAGCTAGACAGGGACTCAGCGTCAAGAGTGAGAGGTGATGAGGAGTGATTCAAATGTGTTTATGTCCTCCATAACCTCTATTCTAGACATACTCATCTAATTCAACAAACACCATGATGTTAGCCCTGATAAACCCTGTACTTGACCCATTTGTGCGTTTCCATTGCATACACAAAAACAAACACAGACGGGCATTTCTTTGCCTTTTCAGAAAGTTGCAGGAAAATCGAATCACTGATGCTATTTGTTCATATCTTATTAACAAATAATAACTTTTCAATTTAATTTAGTTGACTTTCTACTAAGTACAATTCATTTTGAATATTGTTGGAGTTTCGCATTTCAATTTCTGGATTACGTGATTCCGTCCGCATTCTCCGCAACACAGACTTTATTTTGTTTACCTTAGCCATGAATATTTGCATCATTCAGATTTGTCAAGAGAGTCAAGAGTAACTATTTTTGTTTTTCTTTTCTTTAGATATTTCGATTGTCCGGATATCCAGAAATATGTCATGATATTAGTTGAATAGTAAATTAATTCCAAATGCCCCTAATAAGGAGAGGTTTATACATGATGCTCATCCTTGGTTGAAGGTATTGTTTAGTAAGGTAAAAGTACTCACCCTTTTAGGTGGGGATAATTCTTGCAGATTTTACGTTTTTAAAATAATACATTTCACAATTTATTTTCTCAACTGTGCCGAAAGCGTGATACAGTTGAAACGGAACTGAGAAGAGAGAAATGTAATGTGACAAACATGACTATCAATACAACATGGACACATTGATGATGTTTTAATGTGTTCTTTTACATGTGCTTCTACACCTGCATTGCTTCCTGTTTGGGGTTTTAGACTGGGTTTCTGTACAGCACTTTGTGACATCAGCTGATGTTAGAAGGTCTTTATAAATACATTTGATTTTAGACCTTTTACTTTGGGTAGTATAGGTCTAGCAAGAAAATATGTTCCTAACATATATTCCCATTCTGCCTATTTATTGGAAAAATCCAAAACCACTCATTAATTTACAGTTTTAAATAACACTAATATGTTAGAACAGTATTTTTTTGTGAACAAATGCTTCATTTCGGCTTTATAATAACGTTGGTAGCAACATAAAAAATTGTTGTGGAAATCTGTTGCAGCTCAAGTCGACTGCCAAATCCACAATGCAATGTTCTCTCTAGGTAGCTAGCTAGCAGACAGAACTACACACAATAATACCAAAGTCGATATCAGCATGTAAAGTAGCTCGTTTGTCACACCCTGATCTGTTTCACCTGTCTTTGTGATTGTCTCCACCCGCCTCCAGTTGTCGCCCATCTTCCCCATTATCCCCTGGGTATTTATACCTGTGTTCTCTGTTTGTCTGTTGCAAGTTCATTTTGATTCGTCAAGCCTACCAGCGTTTTCCCCTCTGTTCCTGTCTCTCGATTGTTCCTGTGTTCTAGTTTTCCCTGTTTTGACCATTCTGCCTGCCCTGACCCTGAGCCTGCCATCCTGTACCTTCGCCCCACCTATCTGGATTGCTGACATCTGCCTACACTGACCCTGAGCCTGTCTGCCGTCCTGTATGCCCCACCTATCAAATCTCTAGCCACTTTAATCATTAAAAAGTGGATGTAATAAATGTATCACTAGTCACTTTAAACAATGCCACTTATTGTAATGTTTACATACCCTACATTACTCATCTCATGTGTATATACTGTACTTTATACCATCTCTTAATCTTACCTATGCCGCATGGCCATCGCTCATCCATATATTTATATGTACATATTCTTATTCATTCCTTTACACTTGTGTGTATAAGGTAGTTGTTGTGAAATTGTTAGATTACTTGTTAGATATTACTGCACGGTCCCCGGACTAGAAGCACAAGCATTTCACTAACACTGACATTAACATCTGCTAACCATGTGTATGTGACCAATGACATTTGATTTGATTTGATTTTATCTGGATTACTGACCCCTGTCTGCCCTTGACCTGTCTTTTGCCTGCCCCTGTTGGATTAAAAAACTGTTGTTACTTCAACATTGTCTGCATCTGGGTCCTTACCTGAAACGTGAGAAATAAGGTTGTGTTGTGACAAGGTAGGGGTGGTGTCACGCCCTGACCGTAGATTTGCTTTGTATGTTTCTATTTTTTGTTTGGTCAGGGTGTGATGTGGGTGGTATTCTATGTTGTATGTCTAGGTGTTGTATTTCTATGTTTTAGGCCTGTATGGTTCCCAATCAGAGGCAGCTGTCAATCTATACTTAGGTAGCCTGTTTTTCCCACTTTTGTTTGTCGGTGTCACGATCGTCGTAACTATGAATCGAGGACCAAGGCGCAGCGTGTGAGAAATACATCTTCTTTTATTTATGAAGACGAAAAAAACGAACACTATACAAACTACTACAAAACAACAAACGATCGTGAAGCTATAACAAACAATAAGTGCAGACACTGGCAACTTACACATAGACATAGACATTTACCACAACAGCCCAATGCCTATGGCTGCCTTAAATATGTCTCCCAATCAGAGACAAATGAATGACAGCTGTCTCTGATTGAGAACCATTCAGGCAACCATAGACATACCTAGAAACCTACACTCAACACTAACCCATACACTCTAACAAAACCCCCTAGACACAACAACCACCCAAGACAAGACAAAAACACAAACATCCCCCTGTCACACCCTGACCTAACCAAAATATTACAGAAATAAAGATAACTAAGGCCAGGGCGTGACAGTCGGTGGTTGTTTTCTGTGTCTCTGTTTTCACCATACAGAACTGTTTCGATTTTCATTTCTTTCCTTCACTTTGTTATTTTCTATTCTTCGTGTTCTGATATGATAAATTATCATGGACACTTACAGCGCTGCATTTTGGTCCGATCCTTCATACTCCTCATCCGATGAAGACGAAGATCGTTACAGGTGGTATACAGAAGATGGCACTATTTGTTAAAAGACCAAGTCCATATTATGGACATTATGAACAGCTCAAATTATTAAAGAGAAACGACAGTCCATCATTACGTCCAGTCTTAAGGTTGCCTATAAAATAATACCTAATAAAATTAAATCTGCACTTGTCACGCCCTGACCTTAGAGAGCCTTTTTATCCTCTATTTTGGTTAGGTCAGGGTGTGACTAGGGTGGGTACTCTAGTTTTTGTATTTCTATGTTGGCCTGGTATGGTTCCCAATCAGAGGCAGCTGTCTATCGTTGTCTCTGATTGGGGATCATATTTAGGCAGCCTTTTTCCACCTGTTGTGTGTGGGATCTTGATGTTGTATTGCTGCTTTTTAGCCCAGAAGGCTGTACGGTTTCATTTGTTACACTTTCTTGTTTTGTGCCGGTTATCATAAATAAAAATGATTAACCTACCCCACACTGCATCTTGGTCCGACCATCCTTCCAACAACGATGGTTACTGCACTTCGTCATATATTATCTCAAACTGTAGCCTGAACATGGTGGAAGGACCTGGATGAATTGAAATGTAAGAAAACCAACACCATCTGAAAACACATGCCTTCAATACATACATATGCAATTAACATCATTTGTTAAATTTTTCATCAGTCCTCATTTAACAATACTTACCTACCTACAGTATAAAAGCCATTGAAGCAGACCTCAAGTAATGTTTGTAATATTGTTGAGATTAGTAAAATTGCCATTCTAATATGGCATTGCTGGTATGACCCTCTTGACTTCTCAACTGCCTGGTAGAGTTTGGTTATTGCCAAAATAAACATCAAGTTGAAAATAAAAAATATATTATTGGAAATTCCTATTTGAGTTGTTAGCACTAGGAATTTAACTTTTACTGCCTCAGAAACCCGGATCCGGGAGCACCCCCCACCCCCCCCACTGACTAGCATAGCTAGCATAGCGTCACAAGTAAATTGTAGCATCTAAATATCATTAAATCACAAGTCCAAGACACCAGATGAAAGATACACTTCTTGTGAATCTAGCCACCATTTCTGATTTTTTAAATGTTTTACAGGGTAGACACAATATGTAAATCTATTAGCTAACCACGTTAGCAAAAGACACCATTTTTTTTACTCCACTATTTTTCCACTCCATCACCAGCTATCACCAATTCGACCAAATAAAGAAATAAATAGCCACTAACCAAGAACAAACCTCATCAGATGACAGTCTGATAACATATTTATTGTATAGNGCCAACTGCTCAATTAGAAGACATCATGTTAATGTTACTACTTAGCTTCGGCTGTTGAAGGTGTTGACGAACATGTCCAGATAAAGCGTCGGAGTGAAAAAGTTGAATGAGGGAAAAAGTTGCGATGGAAAAAACTAAAAATATAAACGGTAATTAAAAACAAAAACAAACACAAAAACGAAAGTTGTCAGCTAGCAAAGTAAATGTTGGCAGCAAAACGCACAGCCAACAAAGCAACAGAACACGTCTGCAGATTCAACAGGAAGTGACGCAGAACACTAAGATCTTGTGAATTCAGACAATATTTCAGATTTTCTAAGCGTTTTACAGCGCGAAAACACAATAAATGTTATATTAGCATACCACATGTGCAAACGTTACCCCAGCATGAATTCAAGGCAAAGTGAGCGATAACGTTATGATCGCCAAAATATATTAATTTTTTCACTACCTTCTCAGAATTTTTCCGATGACACTCCTGTAACATCATATTAAACATCCATATAGAGTTGGTTCGAAAATGTGCATATTTAGCCACAAAAAAACGTGGTTATACAATGAGAATAGTAGCAAAACTGGCCTGAAAATGTCGGCGCCATCTTTGAGAGTGATCTAGTCTAATCGATAACTAATCATAAACTTGACTAAAAAAATACAGGGTTGACAGGAATCGAAAGACAAATTAGTTCTTAATGCAATCGCTGAATTACATTTCTAAAATTATCTTCATGTCAATACCGGGTCCGCCAAACGAAGCTACACAAAACAAAATGGCGATATATGCGTTTAACATTTTTTCAACAGAACAGCGATTTATCATCATAAATAGTTCTTACTGTGAGCTGTTCTTCCATCGGAATCTTGATCAATGTATCCTTTCTCCGGTTAATCGTCTTTTGGTCGAAAGATGTCCTCTTGCCCCGTCGAAATGGCCACTAACGTTCAGTATGTACAGGGAAAGTGCCAGCTCATGGAAGGACGTCACAAATAATGCCTCAAAATCGACACACGGATATAAATTGCTATAAAACGGTTTAAATTAACTACCTTATGATGTTTTAACACCTATAACGAGTAAACATGACCGGCGATATATTACTGGCTAAACCAAGGCTTGGAAGAGGCCAGTCCGATGTCCATTGTGTGTCGAGCGCAGGGCAGAAAAGAAAGGTACTTCCGCACCATGGGCTTATATGAAGTCCCAGATTGCGCAATCGACCCCATTCAATTGTTGTCACCACTTACTGACATCTAGAGGAGGCGTAGGCAGTGTTTGTATCCTCATAGCATTCACAGGGACATTAAAACTGACCTGGGACCAGAGGCCAAGATTTCTGAAATCTCACTCCCTGTCAGGAAAAGTGCTGTAGAATGAGTTCTGTTCCACTCAGAGACATAATTCAAACGGTTATAGAAACTAGAGAGTGTTTTCTATCCAATAATAACAATAATATGCATATTGTACGAGCAAGAATTGAGTACTAGGCAGTTTAATTTGGCAATGTCAAAAAAAAAGTGCTAACAGCTCCCCTATTGCAAAAGGTATAATATTTTTTCCTCCCTCAACATGTTTTTCAAGAAGAGACAGTTAAAGGTATAAAGAACCATGATCGTAAGGTTCTAATTGAAACCTTCATGGTGCCATAAAGAACCCTTTCATAAGGTGTTATTAAGGCTCTGGGAACTGGTGACAGGTTGTCACTTATCAAACCAATCAACTATTTTGCATAGATGAAGCTCCAAACAGAGGTTATGTTTCTGAAAAATGTTTCAGCAAMAAGCTAGCTATCATAAGATAAGAAACTAACAGTGAGTGTTAGATGCCAGCCCTGCCACTCAAACACGAAATCTCATACTGAAGTTCTTTAGACTACCAATAGTCAAGACAGCAAAATTAGATTTGGAAGGATGGCCTTGCGAAACTACAGGCATATGTCATTTGGCCAGTGCATAAGAAAATTGGCAGTTGGTAAGATGGCATATCTTTATGGTGTAYGAGCTAATGGCATACCATAGGAACATTCCATAGACTTGTACAATTGTTCATCTGAACTGAATTATGAAATAATGATTCAAGTTGAGGGAGACAGTTACATCATTGGGACRCATAATATTTGACAGACATCCCCCTGCAGTATTCTGACCAATCATATTGTTTRTATAGTTTGTTATTGTCTCAGATTCCAGAGGGACCTGTTAGCACTGACCTGTAAGGCTCTGTAATAATGACACATATCACTCTACCAATTAAAGGTATCAAACAAGAACACACACACATACATTCATCTAGTACATTGTGATTTCATATTGCATCAGCAAAACTCAACCTGTGTTCTGTGACTGACGTACAAAACTCGAAGGAATTCTACCAATTAAAGGTGTTGGAGACACACAAATGCTTTTCTCCAGGGACAAATAAGGCCCCAATACAGCATAAACATTCAAAGTGAACTTAAGTGCAGCTCTGTTGTCATTTGTGTGAGTACAACTTCCACTAGGCCTCAGCCTCAGTACAACCCTCCCCTTAATAACAATCCACCCTGCACTGGTCAGCAATCCCACCTCTGAATCATGACTCTGTCACAGGTGGGATCTGAAATGTGGTATCCTGAGTGGAAAACTAACATCTTAACCAATAGTCTAAGAGGAAAGTCCCTCTTGGACCGAAGGTGACACTGATTTAGAAGTACTAGGCATGGCTAACTCTTCACRATACAGTGAGTCAGACTCACCTCTGCTACACATTTTAGTAATTTAGCAGATGGAGGGGGGTAAACAATTTCAATTCAATAAAATAATAGATTTGGCCTTTACTACTTTAGCCCACAGAAACACATAGAATAATACATTCATAAATGGCGAAAAAGACAGTGAAATGATACATCTTAAGGAATACGTTTTTGAAGTGTCTGTCATATATCCAATAGGTGTCACGCCCTGACCTTAGAGATCCTTTTTATGTCTCTATTTTGGGTTGGTCAGGGCGTGAGTTGGGGTGGGCATTCTATGTGTTGTGTTCTATGTTTTTGTATTTMTTTTTTGTTTKGCCGGGTGTGGTTCTCAATCATAGGCAGCTGTCGTCTCTTGTTGTCTCTGATTGAGAACCATACTTAGGTAACTCTTGCCCACATGGGTTTTGTGGGTAGTTGTTTTCTGTTTTGTGTCTGCACCAGCCAGAACTGTTCGTCGTTTTTCTTTGTTAATTTTGTTATTTCAGTGTTCTATAAATAAATATGAACACGTATGAAGACGTATCACGCTGCACCTTGGTCCTCTCCTTCCAACAGCCGTTACAGAAATACCACACACAAAGGACCAAGCAGCGTGGTGGATGGACTCCTGGACATGGGAGGAAATCTTGGACGGCAAGGGACCCTGGGCACAGACAGGAGGGTATCGCGTCCTAAGAGGAGCTGGAGGCAGCTAAAGCGGAGCGGCGACGCTACAAGGAGTTGGCTCGAGGACGTGCACGAGAGTTAGCCCCAGAATTCTGTCGGGGTGGCACACAGGGAGATTCGCGGAGTCAGGTAGGAGACCTGAACCAACTCCCCGTGCTTACCAGGTGGAGCTTCGTACTGGTCAGGCACCGTGATATGCAGTGGAGCGCACGGTGTCTCCAGTGCACGTTCACAGCCCGGTACGCTACATCGCAGCTCCTCGCATCGGCCGGGCTAGCGTGGGCATCGAGCCAGGACAGAGTGTGCCAGCCCTGCTCTCCAGGCCTCCAGTGCGTCTCCTCGGCCTGGGTTATCCTGCGCCAGCCCTACGCACGGTGTCCCCGGTTCGCCAGCACAGCCCAGTGCGGCCTGTTCCAACTCTCCGCACTTGCCGGGCTACAGGGGTATCCAGCCAGGACGAGTTGTGCTAGCTCTGCGCTCGAGACCGCCAGTGCGCCGCCACGGCCCAGTGTATCCGGTGCCTCGGCCAAGGAGGAGGCTTCCTGCATGTCTCCCCAGCCCGATGAGTCCTGTGCCTGTGCTAAGCCTAACCCTCCTGCATGTCTCCCAGCCTGGTGAGTCCTGTGCCTTCTCCCAGAGCCAGGCCTCCTGTGTGTCTCTCCACTCCAGTGATGATCCATGGCACGAAGCCTCCAGTGGTGATCCATGGTAAGAAGACTCCAGTGATGATTCATGGCAAGAAGCCTCCAGTGATGATACATGGCACGAAGCCTCCATTGATGATCCATGGCACGAAGCCTCCAGTGATGATCCATGGCACGAAGCCTCCAGTGATGATCCATGGCACGAGCTCCGTGATGATCCATGGCACGAAGCCTCCAGTGAGGATCCATGGCACGAAGCCTCCAGTGAGGATCCATGGCACGAAGTCTCCAGTGAGGATCCATGGCACGAAGCCTCCAGTGATGATCCATGGCACGAAGCCTCCAGTGAGGAACTGCCAGAGTCTCCCTCCTGTCCGGAGGCTGCCAGAGTCGCCTCCTGTTCGGGGCCACTGCAATGGTCCCAGTCCGCGCCACCTAAGTGGGCCAAGACTAAGGTGGAGCGGGTGCCACGTCCCGCACCAGAGCCGCCACCGCGGATAGATTCCCACCCAGACCCTCCCTATAGGTTTAGGTTTTGCAGCCGGAGTCCGCACCTTTGGGGGGGGGTTATTCTGTGTTGTGTTCTATGTTTTGTATTTCTTTGTTGTTTTGCCGGGTGTGGTTCTCAATCAGAGGCAGTTGTCTATCGTTGTCTCTGATTGAGAACCATACTTAGGTAGCTCTTGCCCACATGGGTTTTGTGCATAGTTGTTTTGTGTCTGCACCAGCCAGAATTGTTTCGGTCGTTTTTCTTTGTTAATTTTGTTATTTCAATGTTCTATAAATAAATATGAACACGTACACGCTGCACGTTGGTCCTCTCCTTCCAACAGCAGTTACAATAGGTGGTATAAGAAAGATCAGGAAATATTTATATATACTGTGTAGAGAGAGAAAGAGAGAGACATTTGTATATATGCTACAGTGCATTCAGAAAGTATTCAGAACACTTCCCCTTTTCACATGTTGTTACATTACAGCTCATTCTAAAATCGATTTTTATAAAATTGTCCCTCTTCAATCTACATACAATACCCCATAATGATAAAACGAAAACAGGTTTTTAGGGTTACATTTTACAACTTGGCTCTTCAACAGTGAACATTTCACACACATCTGTCTCAACAACCTTTTTTCAGCCAGCGTGTGATAATGGCGCAGGAGATGGCTTCCATTTTACGGTCTTTCTAACCAATTGTGCAATTGTGTGTCTTTTTTCGAGTTATTTGTAATTATTTTGTACATAATGTTTCTGCACCGTCACTTATGACTAAAAAGAGCTTCTAGATATTAGTACAACGATTACTCACTCGTTTTGACAAGAATGTTCTTTAACTTCTCTAGGGTAGGGGGCAGCATTTTCACGTTTGGATGAAAAAGCATACCAAAATTCAACTGCAGTTATCATCCCCAGGAGATAAGATATGCATATTATTAGTAGATTTGGATAGAACACTCTGAAGTTTCTAAAAACTGTTTGAATCATGTCTGTGAGTATAACAGAACTTATTTTAGCAGGCGAACCAGAGGACAAAACATTCAGATTTTTTTTTTTTAGGTCACTGTCTTTTAATGAGGTTTCATTGGAAACCAGATTTCGAAGCGAATTGCTTGCAGTTCTCCGGCTTCCACTAGATGTCAACAGTCCTGAGAATAGGTTGAGGTTATTCCTTTGTGTAATGAAGAAATACGGCATCTTGAAGTCGAGGCACTCCAGGTGTCTGGACATGCGCTTCAATCAACAGAAGGCATGCAACATTTCGTTTTAATCCTGTATTGAACATATCATCCGTCTTCAATTTTCGATTATTAACGTTAAAAAATTACCTAAAGTTGTTATTATCAAAAGTAAGTTTGACATTTTCTGGCAAAGTTTACAGGTAACCTTTGAGAGATTCCTCGTCAGTTGGAGCAAGTTGGAACCTGTGTTTTTCTGGATCAAACGCGCCAAATAAATGGACATTTTGGATATATATCGCAGATTAACTCGAACAAAAGGACCATTTGTGATGTTTATGGGACATATTGGAGTGTCAACAACAAGAAGCTCGTCAAAGGTAAGGCATGAATTATATTTTTATTTCTCGCGTTTTGTGTCGCGCCTGCAGGGTTGAAATGTTTCTCTCTTTTGTTTACTATGGTGCTATGCTCAGATAATAGCATCGTATGCTTTCGCTGAAAAGCCTATTTGAATTCTGACATGTTGGCTGGATTCACAACCAGTGTAGATTTAATTTGGTATTTTCATGTGTGATTTAATGAAGTTTGATTTTATAGTAATTTTCATAGTAAATAATTTTAATTTGGCGCTCTGCATTTTCTCATGCTTTTTGCCAAGTCATACAGTAGCGTCTTGCCTAAACTCAGATGTTTGGATATAAATATGACTACCGAACAAAAAATACATGTATTGTGTAACATGAAGTCCTATGAGTGTCATCTGATGAAGATTATCAAAGGTTAGTGATTCATTTTATTCTATGTCTGCTTTTTGTTACTGCTCGCTTAGCTGGAAAAATGGCTGTCTTTTCTGTGACTTGCTCATACCTAACATAACGTTTGGTGTGCTTTCGTCGTAAAACCTTTTTGAAATTGGAACGTTGGCTGGATTTTACAACAAGTGTAGCTTTAAAATGGTGTAAAATTCTTGTAGGTTTGAGGAATTTAAATTATGGGATTTCTGTTGTTTTGAATTTGGCGCCCTGTAGTTTCACTGGCTGTTGCGAGGTGGGACGCTACCGTCCCACATACCCTAGAGAAAGTTAAGAGTCGGACGCAAATGATTTACTTCAAGACACCACACAAGACCCACATCCCAGAGATTCGCATGAGGAAAGAGATGGAGATAACGAGGACGTAGTGGGGTGCCTTGTAAGAATCTACGATCATGAATATCCTACCATGAGACAATAAAACTGTAATATCTTATGTTTTCACCGAGTCGTTGCTGAATGACAACATGAATAACATACAGCTGGCGGGGTTAATGCTGCATCGGCAAGATAGAACAGCCGCCTCGTAAGACACGGGTGGCGATCTGTGTAAATTTGTAAACAACAGTTGGAGCACAAAATAGTAAGGAAGTCTCTAGGTTTTGCTCGCTTGAGGTAGTATTTCATGATAAGCTGTAGACACACTATTTACGAAGAGAGTTTTCATCTATATTCTTCATAGCTGTCTATTTACCACCAAAACCGATGCTGGCTTTAAGACAGCACTCAATGAGACTGTATACAGCCATAAGCAAAAATGCTCATCCAGAGGTGCAGGTAAATCGTTTATTTACCTCATTTCTACCAGCAATTTAAATGTGGCAACCAGTGGAAAAAAACTATAGACCACCTTTACTCACAGACAGAGATGCGTTCCAAAACTCATCCTTGCACTCCATTTGGCAAATCTGACATAATTCTATCCTCATGATTCCTGCTAACTAATAAAAACTAAGAGGAAGCACTGCGTGACTGGTCAATAAAGAAGTGGTCAGTTGATGCAGATGCTAAAGCTACAGGATTGTTTTTGCTAGCACAGACTGGAATATGTTTCGAGATTCTCCTGATGGATTGAGGAGTACCACATCAGTCACTGCCTTAATCAATAAGTGCATCGATGATGTCATCCTAACAGTGTCTGTACGTATATAACCACCATAGATAGCCATGGATAACAGGCAACATCCGAACTGAGCTAAACGGTAGAGCTGCTTCTTTCAAGGAAAGGGACTCTACCGGAAGCTTATAATAAATCCCGCTATGCCTCTGAGAACCATCAAACAGTCAAAGCTTCAATAGAGCTAAGATTACTCATACTACTTTGGCTCCGACGCTCGTCGGATTTGGGCAAGGTTTGCAAACTTTTAACGGACTACAAAGGGAAGCACAGCCGTGAGCTGCCCAGTGACACGAGCAGACCACAATAGTCCCTGTCCCAAGAACACAGAGGTAACTGCCTAAATGACTACTGACCCGTAGCACTCACGTTGCAGCCTTGAAGCGCTTTGAAGAGTGTGGTCAAGGCTCAAATCACCCCATTAATTCCAAGAAAACTCTAGACCCTCCAATTTGCCATACCGCCCAACAGATCACAGATGATGCAATTCGATTGACCCACACTGCCCTTTCAACCTGGACAAGGGAACCATGATGGATTTCAGAAAATAGGACGCTTGGTGCAAGACTCTGGACATTTACTTGGGCTTCTGCAAGTTTTCATGTTTCTGTTGCTTTTGCCTTCTTCACTATGATAGATCCACTTTTGAGTGCTATTCGAAAATACTGAAGGACACGCCCCATCTTCACTGTTTCTATGGCTGACTCGAATTTTTTTTTTCTTTATTATTGAATTGCGAAATGTTGTAAATTAAATGAACGAATGTTCTGGTGTATGCCTCCCAAGGGAAAATTGGGAGGACTAGATATAGCAATACATTCTAATATAACATGTGCCATGTAACTGACTTGCCTGATTAAATTAAAGGGTTCATAAAAATTTAAATAA
>NW_019946542.1:20025-42537 GCF_002910315.2 Salvelinus sp. IW2-2015
CTGTTGAATGGCCACTGTGGATTTCTCACCAGTAGTATGGAGTTTATAAATTGCATTTGTTTTCGAATTCTTTGTGGATCTGTGTGATCGAGGGGAAAATATGTCGTCTCTAATATGGTCATACATTGGGTAAGGAGGTTAGGAAGTGCAGCCAGTTTCCAACCTCATTTTGTGGGCAGTTGGCACAAGCCTGTCTTTTCTCTTGAGTACCATGTCTGCCTACGGGCGGCCTTCTCAACTAGCAAGCTATGCCTCACTGAGTTGTACATATCAAGCTTTCTTAAGTTTGGGTCAGTCACAGTGGTCAGGTATTCTGCCCACGTGTACTCTCTGTTTAGGGCCAAATAGCATTCTAGTTTGCTCTGTTTTTTGGTTAATTCTTCCAATGTGTCAGTAATTATCTTTTGTGTTTTCTCATATTTGTTGGGTCTAATTGTGGCTGTTGTCCGGCGGCTTGTGGGTGTTGTGTTTGTGAACAGAGCCCTAGACAGCTTTGCTTAGGGATCTTCTCCAGGTTCATTCTCTCTGTAAGGTGATGGCTTTGTTATGGAAGGTTTGGGAATCGCTTCTTTTAGGTGGTTGTAGAATTTAACGGCTTCTTTTCTGGATTTGATAATTAGTGGGTATCGCCTAATTCTGCTCTGCATGCATTATTTGTGTTCTGGTTGTACACGGGAGGATATTTTGCAGAATTCTGCATGCAGAGTCTCAATTTGGCTGTTTTGCCCATTTTGTAAATCTTGGTTTGTGAGCGGACCCCAGAACGCTCACAACCATAAAGGCAATGGGCTCTATGACTGATTCAAGTATTTTTAAGCCAGATCTAATTGGTATGTTGAAAATTGTGTTCCTTTTGATGGCATAGAATGCCCTTCTGCTTGTTCTCAGATCGTTCAATTTGTGGAAGTTACCTGTTGGTGCTGAGTGTTTTAGGCCGAGTATGTATATTTTTTTTGTGTGCTCTAGGGCAACGTTCTAGATGGAATTTGTGTGCCTGGTGACTGGACTTTTTGGAACACCATTATTTGGTCTTACTGAGATTTACTGTCAGGCCCAGGTCTGACAGAAATCTGTGCAGAAGATCTAGGTGCTGCTGTAGGCCTCCTTGGTGTGACCAGAAGCACCAGATCATCCAGCAAACAGTAGACATTGACTTCGATTCTAGTAGTGTAGACCTGGGTGCTGCAGACTGTTTAGTGCCCGCCGCAATTCGGTGATATATATGTTGAAGAGTGGGGGCTTAAGCTGGCATTCACTGTTCACCCACGACCCTGGTTGAAGAAATGTGTGTTTTTTTGCCAATTTAACCGCACACTTGTTGTTGTGTACATGGATTTTATAACATGGTCTGTTTTTTTACCCCCCCAAAACAAAACCACTTTCCATCAATTTTTATGCAAACCCTCATTGCCAAATTGAGTCGAAGGCTTTTTGAAGATAACAAAGGCATGAGAAGACTTTGCCTTTTGTTTTTGTTTGTTTGGTTGTCAATTGGTGTGGTAGGGTGAATACATGGTCTGTTGTTACGGTTTAATTGTAAAAAGCCAATTTGACATTTGCTCAGACATTGTTTATTGAGAAATGTACGAGTCTGCTGTTAATGATACGCAGATATTTTACCAGGTTACTGTTGACAGCATATTCCAGGTAGTTATTGGGGTCAAATTGTCTCCACTTTGTGGATGGGTGATCAGTCCTTGGTTCACAAATATTGGGGAAGATGCCAGAGCTAAGGACGATGTTAATAAGAGTTTTAGTATAGCCAATTGGAATTTTTTGTCTGATATTTGATCAATTTCATTAAGATACCAATCAACACACACAGGCCTTTAATTGGTTGGAGGGTTTTATTTGTCTGTAACTCATTCAGGGTATTGGAGAGTCCAGTGGGTTCTGGGTAGTTTTAATAGTTATCTAGTATTGTTTATGATCATGTATATGTTTTTGCTTCTTATTCTTTGTTATAGAGCAAAAAAGATTGGGGAGAAAGTGTTTTTTCCCCAACCTTCCTACCATCTCCATTTTTTGGGATAGATAATATCCTCGTGTTGTTGTTTTGTTAGCGTTTCCAATTTTCCCAGAATTGGTTAGAGTCTATGATTCTTCATTACATAGCTGATTTCTTACATGCTTGTTCCTTCTTTTCCTAAGTGTATTCTGTTTATTGTTTTAGTGATACCATACGTGAAGGCGATTGACTCAGGTTTTCGGGTCTCTATGTTTTGGTTTGGACAGGTTTTCTCAATTATTTCTTAGATTTTTGCATTTCTTATCAACCATTGTCATTGTTGTTCATTTTCTTTGGTTTTCATTTGAGATTTTTAGATTTGATAGGGAAGCTGAGAGGTCAAATATACTGTTAAGAATTTTCTCCTGCCAAGTTTACACCTTATATTGCAGTGGAACGTTTGTACCCAGGAAGTTGTCTAAAAGGGATGGAATTGCTGTTGCCTAATTGTTTTTGGTACGGTTTCCAAACGCATTCATTCCATCCTATAGCATTTTTAATGTTACTCAGTTCCTTTGGTTTGATGCCTCCATGATTAGTATTGCTCTGTTCAAGTAACGTAATTTGGCTGTGGTCTGATAGGGGTGTCAGGGCTGACTGTGAACGCTCTGAGAGACTTCTGGGTTGAGTCAGTGATAAAGTAAGTCTACAGTCTATGCCAGAGATGAGCTATAGTGTACCTACAATCAGGAGTCCCACTCGAGCCTACCATGTGACTATGTACATACCGCAGCGTGCGACAGAGCTGCATGTAGTTTGTGACCGGTTTTTGTTGGTTATGTTGTTCTAGTTATGCCTAGGGGGGATAAGGGGGAGGAATGTACTGTACCTGCAGAGGTGTTTGTCCCCTGTGTGCTTGAGGGGTCAGGTTGTGTCCAGTTCTGGCATTTATGCCACAGACATCACAGTGTCCTGGGCTGGAAATGATGATTTCCTCCCTCCAGGGATGGAGAACTGTCTCATTTAAAATATGGGATTCTAGTGGGGATATAGCTAGCACGACGAGAGAGACGATTGTTCTCTGTAGATAATTTCCTTTGAATTTCTAGCAAATGAAAATGGTTCCATGTTTTTGATTAATTTAATGGAGTAGTTAGTCTGTCTATACGAAATAGATTCCCCTGAGTTCCCTTCCCTGTTTCACACCTGGTAGTTTGGGGATGACTACAGCTTCTTAACCTAGATGGGACCAGTGAGTCCGTCTCCTCTTACGAGGTTTCTTGCAGGATTGACAATGTCTGCATTACCGAATTTGCTTGGTGAAAGTCGGGTTGTTGCTCTTTAGACCAAAGCAGATGAACTCAGCCTTGGATATTCAGGCATGATAAAGTGAAGGCTTTTTGTCCATAAAGTGTCCAATGTTGTTGGTCATGGTTTTGGCCTCAGGCCAGTAAGTTGAGCAAGAGCTGCTGAGCATCTGGTACGCAGGCCGTTTGCTTGGGCGATTAAGATGGGGGTTGCGCTGTTTGCCGCTCACTACCTGGGTCGTATGTGTGACTTCCATGTTGATGCCGCTCTTTGCGGGGTGGGGTGCATGGTGTGGAGGAGTGGCATAGGTCTGATCTGTAGGGCTAAATGGGGTTGTGGATGTTGATGTGGGGGGGTGTTGATTGGTTGGGGTGGGTGTGTGATGTGTCTGAGGGTCTGTGGTCTGGATGTAAGTCCTCTTCGGCGTGGTCTTCTATGTGGTACGTCCAGGGGGGGGTCTGAAGTTCTTGTGAGGGTGTCTCGCTGGTCTGGGTGGGTGTCTATTGATCTTGCTGTTGGGGCTTCGCGGGGTTTTGAGAGCGATGTCCTAGAGCCGGCAAAGGTGGCACTGCTGCTAATGTAGGGTGAACCTGGTCATAGAGGCTGTTCAAGTCCAGTGGTGGGAGTGGGTGGCCAGAAAAGACATTGGTTTGAAGCACAGTCAGGAAATGCTTGCGTTTACCCGCTGTTATGTAGCAGGGTGAATCTTTTCGTGGTACAGGTGGAGATAACCACTTGTGCGTTGGTGGAACGTAGAAGAAGTTTTTCAATACTCCTCAGTGCTGGGCCACCCTTCCTGTTTTGTTGCCTTCAGGTCGTTAATCGTGCTGTTGTGTATTATTTGCTGGCTGGGTGAGCCAGCTTTGCCTCAGAAGAAAGTTAGGGCCGCTTGGGTGTTTTGGACACTAGAGTTTAGATCCACTGGTTGTTTTGTTTCGAAAAAGTTTTTTTTTCTATAAATTTACCATTAGAGTCATAAGGAGGAAATCTGTTCTTGTGTTTGTCCTCAGTGGGTGTGGGGGGGTTATCAGGAGCCTTCCGGTGGGCTGACCGGGGGGGTGGTCTCAGAGGGGTGAGAAGCTGCTGGGCTTGTGGTTTCTTTTTCTGTTCTGCTGTATGTCGACTCTATGGTCAGGGTCCTGGTGTGGACTTGTTCTGCTGTTATTTGAGGACTTTTGTCGGTGCTGAGGTGGGCTGTTCTGCTGGCGTCTCTGTGGGGTATGCCACCTCCCTAGTGGTTGTTTCTCTGTCACTAGCCATCCCCTCCACCCTCCTCCAGCAGTCTGGGTCCTCTCCTTCCATCCCCCTCCCTCCTCCAGAGTCTGAGCTCTTCCTCTAGTGCTTCTGTTCTCTCCTGACTTTGCTCTTTCTCCTGTTGAAATTGTCTCACCACAGTCCAGAGTGCAAATGTCTCCTCCCACCTCCAGCTTCTCCAGGTCTGGTTAAGGGGTGTTGTTGTTGCTGGACTGTTGTCTGGGTCTGTGCTGACTCGGAGTGTAATCCACTGCTGTTCCAGCTCCACCTGCTTACCTCAGCTGGGTGTAATTTATCTTCTTTCAATGAGGGAGAGTATCTGTCTGCGAGGTTGACTGTCTGCTGAGGTTTGCTCGTCTGTGGTACTTAGGAGAGGTCTGGTCTGCATTGGGTGGGTGTATCTTATCAAGGGAGAGCTCTCTCTGCTGGGCTAATTCTTTGATTAGGTGAAAGTCCAGCTGAAACTGTTGGGTTCCCTGTACCATTACTGATTCCAGACTTAATAAAGATTTATATTAGTTAGCTCTCGTCCTCGTTGTCAAGAATCCTGAGTTTCCACCCCCTCGTTACCCCCCCTCTCTTACAGATGGGATAGTGTGCTAATATGCAGCATGTGCCATGCCAGCGGGATGGTTTGTGTGAAGTAAGGTTGCTTATGTTCCATTTTTGTAAATAGTCAGCAAAAAGTGTCTCTTGATTTTCCATAAGGAGCTTCATTTTGTTGCTCTTTTCTTGCATTGTCATTCTTCACACTAACTAGTGTAACAGTATTTTAATTACTCTGAAACAGCGAGCACTTCTATAAGGTCTCTCCCTTTGTTTGGGTAGACTATTCGACTCTCCTGCCATGTTGGGCCTAATGGTCTTGACACCTCTCACTTGACCGCTCAGTTGCTAGTTGAAGCTTGTACAGCTTAGGCAATTATGTTTCATTCGATGCTTATAAAGTAATCGTCATGTATTCTTCCTTGGCTTTGTGCATAGAATATAGTTTCAGACTAAGAACATTAACTCATCAGTTCCAGTTGGTGGTGTTCCAGGTTTCTGTTGTTTTCCAGAGAATTTGCTGTGTTAATAAAATCCTTGGTATTTGTAGATCTTCAGGTGATTCCGTAATTTCCGTCCAAAATCGGATGTAGTTTTGAGTTTTGGCTTGAATGTTAGGGTTATGTTGTAGAGGGTTAGCATCCTGTCTGTGTTCCTGACAAAAAATCCAAGTTTAACTACTCTAAATCATATATTTTTTTAAAGAAAATGTGAAAAAATGCAGGAGCTCATGTGATTCATTGACCTCTTCCTCTCTATCTCTCTCTGTCTCTCTCTGCTCTCTTGTCTCTCTCTCTGTCCCTCTCTCTGTTTCTCTTTCTCTGTCCTCTTCCTTGTCTCTCTCGCTGTCCTCGCTCTGTCTCTCTCTGCATATATTTACTTTCCCATGGTTGCGGAGTGAGTGTCTAGGTATTGTCATAACTAGAGGAGTGTGTGGGAAGGCAGTTGTTTTGACTGTTACCGAATAACCATGAAGCATGAGTGGAAACATCACAGCACCGAACCTGAAAACAGGAAAACTTGTTCACAGAGATTGTACCAGACCATTATTACTGATGGGGAACAACAGAGCCCTGACTACAGACAATTAGGACCTGATGGAGGAACAACAGAGCCTGAGTACCAGACCATTAGGACTCATGGAGGAACAATGAGCACCTGAGTAAGACCATTAGGCCTGATGGAGGAACAACAGAGCCCTGAGTACAGACATTAGGACCTGATGGAGGACAATAGGCCCTGTACGCGAGACCATTGGACCTGTTGGAGCGGACAACAGAATCCTGAGTACCAGACATTAGGACCTGATGGAGGAACACAAGAGCCCTGAGTACAGACCATTAGGACCTGATGGGGGACAATAGAGCCTGAGTACCAGACCATTTAGGACCTGATGGAGGAACAACAGAGCCTGAGTACCAGACCATTATGTACCTGATAGGAGGACCAGAGCCCTCTGAGTACCCAGACCATTAGGACAACTGATGGAGGAAACAGAGCCCTGCAGTACCAGACCGATTAGGACCTGATGGAGGAACAATAGAGATTAGTACCAGACCATTAGGGCCTGATGGAGGAATAACAGGCCTGAGTACCCAGACATTAGGCCTGAATGGAGGACAATAGAGCCTGAGTACCAGACGCTTAGGACCTGATGGAGGGACAATAGAGCCTGAGTACCAGACCATTAGGACCTGATGGAGGAATAGAGCACTAAGTACCAGACCATTAGGACCTGATGGAGGGACAATAGAGCCCTGAGTACCAGACCATTAGGACCTGATGGAGGGACAATAGAGTGCTGAGTACCAGACCATTAGGACTTGATGGAGGGACAATAGAGTGCTGAGTACAAGTGTTGTGTCTTTGGCATAATTAAAAGTGAAGACTGTTATTTTATCAAGTCAATTCCCCGTAGTTATTATTACGTGATTAAACTAATCATGTAAATGTAATTAACTAGGAAGTCGGGGCACCAAGGAAAATCTTCAGATTACATAGTTAAAGTTTTCCTAATATAACTCTTCAGATATTTTAAAATCAATTAGTCTTCTAATTAATGAATTATTCTTTACCTCACGTTAGTCTCATTCCAAACATTGTAAATTGTTGGTTATCTGCATGAACCCAGTCTTTACTATGAATCATCCATTCAACAATTGTCTTAATCATGTATTTACTAACTAACTAAATAATCACAGAAATGCATTAACAATCAGCACAGTAGATATGGTTACAAGGAAATGATAGGGGAGGTTCTCTAGTAGGCTAAGCCGATATGACGACTTGGTGGAGAAAGGGAAGTGGGTGTGGACAGAGAAGGGCGGGAAAGACAAAAGAGACACTACACATGTCACGGCCGTCAAAAGAAGTGGACCAAGGTGCAGCGTGGTGAGCGTACATTTCTCTTTTTATTTAAAATGTTGCCAACAAAACAACAAACGAAAAACAACGGTGAAGCTTACAGGGCTATAGTGCCACTAACAAAGATAACTACCCACACTGAAAGGAGGGAAAAAGGGCTACCTAAGTATGATTCCCAATCAGAGACAACGATAGACAGCTGTCCCTGATTGAGAACCATACCCGGCCAAAACATAGAAATAAAGAAACATAGAAAACAAAACATAGAATGCCCACCCCAAATCACACCCTGACCAAACCAACTAGAGACATAAAAAGGCTCTCTAAGGTCAGGGCGTGACAACACAGTTGATAATTATATTAATTTAAATGCTAATCCTTTGCACATGAACGCTGATTCATTCGGGAATAATTGCAATCAATATATATTTACGCCCAGTGTGTCATCGTGATCTCTGTTGGAGTCGTCAGTCCTTCTGTCTACCGAGTCTCTCTCTCTGCTTCCCTGAAGATCAAGTCTTTCGTGGTTAAAATGGATACTTCAGAGTACCATTCAGAAATGTTCTCATACAATAGATGGTTCGGCGGTTGTCGGTCTTCGCATCCCAGGTTGACATAATTTCTAGCTGCAGACTAGTAATTAGTATCTAAGATTTGCTCTTATTCTGTCGGGATCGATCGATAGTCTCAGAGTTGAACCATTTCCCATTGTGTAGCCAATGCTCCACGTGGTATGGTTAGGAATTCAACAACCATTACAACCTTAGCTTATACTTTTTGTGGTCTTTGTGAGGTTTTTGTGGTCTAAACTCAACCTGTGCCCCCTCTGTGTCCATCGAGGTACGCGTGGTCTGAAGAGGATTTTCTCAGGGGGGGGTTTATTCGTAACAGTAGAAAAGGGTTGTTCCATGACGCCAGATCATGTCTGTGCTCACATGGGGCGGGCTAATGACTTGGTTAAACTTTAAAGGGGATACAATTCTCTTTCATTAAAGGTTTAACATCACCTTACATCATTTCACAAATAGTTTCATCTTTACTTACTTCATTTTATACAAGAATTAGAAGCAAACCCCATTATTGAGAAATGTACGTATTCAGAGATCTAGTTGTGTGTGTTTCCTGTCCTCACCAAATGAAACACAGTCGTCATACCCACCCCTTAAGTGTCCACGAACCATTCCCCCCTACTCACAAGTGGACCTTTTGTATCAAATCCCCATTTTGGGGATTTAGGAGTTTGCCATGTGAAATCCTTTGTTCTCTCTATGTGTCTCTTCTGCATGGCAAGGGGGAGAGAGTCTCCTCCAGGAATTTATGACCTGAGATATGAGAGAGAGAGAGAGAGAGAGAGAGAGACAGAGAGACAGAGAGACAGAGAGAGACAGAGAGACAGAGAAACAGAGAGACAGAGTCCTGAGTACCGGGCCATTAGGACCTGATGGAGTGACAATAGGGTGCTGACTACCATGCCATTAGGACCAGATGGAATGACAATAGGGTGCTGAGTACCATGCCATTAGGACCTGGATGGCAAGGGACAATAGAGTGATATGAGTACCAAGGCCAGTTAGCAACGCTGAATGGAGTAAATGAGAGTGCGCAGTACAGGCATTAGCAACCTGTATGGAGGGACAATAGATGCCTGAAGTTACCAGGCCATTAGCAACCTGATGGAGGACAAATGCAGTGCTCGAGTATCCAGCCCCATTTAGGACCTGAGGAGAGGGACAAACGAGCCCTGAGTACCAGGCCATTAGGACCTGATGGAGGGACAACGAGCCCTGATACCAGCCATTAGGACCTGGATCGGAGGGACAATAAAGTGGCTGAGTACCAGGCCATTAGGACCTGAATTGAAGGACAATAGAGTGCTGAGTTACCAGCCCATTAGGACTGATGGTAGTTAGCAGTTGGTGTTCTACCCAAAACCATCAACCAGACTGCATATAGAGGAGTTTACCGTTGACTTCAACGGTTACGGTGGAATTTTACTGTGGTGATGATCATGACTGCCGGATTGGTGGCGTAATACGAAACAGCCCTCTGCTGGGGTCACAGCGCCTTTCTCAGGGCTATGCTCACTGAGTCTGTACCATAGTCAAAGCTTTCCTTCAATTTGGTGCAGTCACAGTGGTCACGGTATTCTGCAACGTTGTGTACTCTCATGTTTTAGGGCCAAATAGAATTCTAGTTTGCTCAGTTTTTTTTGTAAATTCTTTTCCATGTGTGAAGTAATTATCTTTTTGTTTTAACTCCTGGATTTCGGTTGGATTCTAATTGTGTTGCTGTCCTGGGGGCTCCTGTGGGTCTGTTTTGTGTTTGGAACGGAGCCCCAGGACCCAGCTTGCTTAGGGACTTCTTTTCCAAGGGGGTTTTTCAATTCCCCTCGTCGTAGGTGAGGCTTTGTTATGGAAGGTTTGGGAATCTCGTTTCCTTTTTAGTGTTGTAGAATTTTAAAAGGCTCTTTTCTGGATTTTTGCAGAATTCTGCATGCAGAGTCTCAATTTGGTGTTTGTCCCTTTGGAGACATTATTGGTTGGTGAGCGGACCCCAGGTGACCTCACAACCATAAAAGGGCAATGGGTTCTATAAGCTGATGTCAAGTAATTTTTGCCAGATCCTAATTGGTATGTCGAATATTTATGTTCATTTTATGGCATAGAAGGCCCTTCTTTCTCGCTCGTCTCGCTCAGTCTTCATCGCTCCTCTCTCTCTCTCCTCTCTCTCTCTCTCCCTCTCGTCTCTCTCTCCTCTCTCTCTCTCTCTCTCTCTCTCTCTCTCTCTCTCTCTCTTCTCTCTCTCTCTCTCTTCTCTCTCTCTCTCTCTCCTCTCTCTCTCTCTCTCTCTCGTCTCTCTCTCTCTTCTCTCTCTCCTCTTTCTCTCTCTCTCTCTCTCTCCTCCTTCTCTCTCTCTCTCTCTCTCTCTCCTCTCTCTCTCTCTCTCCTCAATTCAATTCAAATTCATTCAATTCAATTTCTCTCTCTCTCCTCGTCTCTCTGTCCTTGTTACATCAGTCTCTGTCATGCTTGATATGAAACAAAGCAAGCAGAACCAACAGAGAGAGAGGAAAACAGTCAAGGCCCCTGAAAGGAGGGAGTGAATAAGAGGAGAGGTGAGGATAGCAGGAGGGAGGATAGCAGTGAGGGGATAGCAGGAGGGGGAGAGAGCATAAATGAAGTTCCCTTTTGGCTCATTGTCTCTTTTTTACAGACTTTTTGTTCTCTGATGTTGTCCTTTCATCGTGAGTTCAGTCTGCCTCAGTCCTGTCTAAGCTGTGTTCTTTACTTTGTTTAATGTGTTCTGTTAGTTTGTGGTTAGAGAGGCGAACAGAAACACGATTAATGACACCCTGAGCCCCAGACGTACTTAAGCATACACATCCCACACCAACATGCCATCTCGTACAAAAACACTCACACCACTACAAGCAGAATATCGTGGAGCTTCTGTGTCACTCACTCCCACCAGCTGCTATGGGCTTGTGTTAAGCGGTTGTATACCAGATTTAGGTTCCTGTTTCCCCCCCCCACAATCACGACACACACCACACACACACACAACACAACACACACACACACACACACACACACACACACACAACACACACACACACACACACACACACACACACACACACACACACACACACACACACCCCCCTCCCTGGGGGGACAGCAGTTGGGAAACGTTCCAGTTCAGAAGACCATGGGTCCTGCTTCCCCCCCAGATGCTGAGAGTGGGATTGTGTTTGTGTGTGTCTGTGAGTGAGGGAGTATTCCAGTATCATCTGAACAGAGTGTGTTGTCTTTAGTACTGTGTGACAGAGTGTTGACTAAAGAGCTCAGATGCCCGTCACTGCTGACTCCATCCCTCTAGGAGTCTCTGCCTTTGTTTCAATGGACATCACAGATGGGCCTTTTCAGAACCAATTGATGGTCATACTGTGTCTGTGTGTGTGTATGTGTGTGTGTGTGTGTTTGTTTGTGTGTGTGCGCTTGTGTGTATGTGTGTATGTGCACTTCCGCGTGTGTTTATGCAAATGCATAATGTGTGTGTGCATGTGTGTGCATATGTGTGTGTAGATTGAGGTTTCTGGCATTTAACCTGACTATAATGGGCTGTTTAATGTGAGCTGGTCTTGGGGAAGCCTCAGTAACTGATCCATCAACTTCAATTTAGGAAGAGATCCTCTTCACTGACAGATCCCTTCTGCTGTCACCCTGTGTGCGTGTGCGTGTGCGTGTGCGCGTTCATGCGTGCGTGCGTGCGTGTAACCATCTGTCTGCTTGATCAGCCCAGATTGGTAGAGGGTGGTAGAGGGTTGTGGGCTTGTGGCACTGGCAGCACAGCATGGAGCCTCCTTCTCTCACCATGGTGCCATCACAAACTCACTCACTCACTTACTCACTCTCTCCTTCCTTCACCCTCTGACTCTCTCTCTCTCTCTCACTCACACACACATTCTGTCTCTTTATCTCCGTCCCTCCCTCCCTTCTCTCTCTTTCTTTCTCTCTTTTCTCTCTTTGACTCCCGTCTTTGTTTCTCCTTCTCCTTGTCTCCTGCTGTCTACCCCCCAGATAAATAGTTTGTGTTTATTTATGAATGTAGTAGAAAAGCTAGGAAAGAACTCCTTATATTAACTCTCTGTGATCACATGTATACGGTATATGTCTCCTAATATGTTTCATCCAGTATTCATTTTTATTCTTCATTTCTATATTTTCTGTCCATAAGTTGTGCCAACTGATGAGGTCTGAGAATAACCAGTATGAGGCTAATGGTGAGCACTGTTGTCCGTACGTCGCAGTCCACACCGCTGTTCTTATGCCCTCATAGACCCTGGCTTAGGTCAGCTGTTGGGCTACATGTTACCAGGTCTTAGCCACAACTCCCTGTGATCATTATGGGATGATTTATATCACCGGCTGTCATGGAAACTGGACAGGTAGTGAGGGGATGTGTGATGAGGGTTTGCCAGAGGAAAACTTGACAGATTGGCTGCCATTGTAACTCCAGAGATGTTCATTTAAAAGAGTTCCTCCCGTTGTGACATTCATGTAAAGTAGTTCCCCCCTGTTGAGATGTTCCCCTCCCACGGATAATGCTCAGTATAAATTAGCTACTTTTTGCATGATTGATGACGACTGCAGTTTTTGGAGGATATGAGAAAAGTGTTCAGAAGTATGATACTTTCTCATGGAAGGATGGATGGACGGATACATGGATGGATGGATAAATGGTTGGACAAATGGATGGATAAATGGATGGATGTATAAATGGTTGGACAAATGGATGGATGGACAAATGGATGGATGGACGGATGGATACATGGATGGATGGCCACTCACTTTATACTGTCTGTCTCCCTGGTCTATCTAGTCTTGATCTGTCTGTGGCTTGGATCTGCAGTATTTGGCCTCGGTGACTCTTTCTGGGTCTTTCTCTGGTCTAACCAGTCTGGGTCTGCTGTATCTTAAGCCTGTCCAGTCTACAGGTTTATTCTTAGATCAGACGGCTGGCTGGGTTACCACGCTTACTGGATTTCCTGTGCGGCTTGTCTAGAATCTCTGCAAAACACAAACACACATACGCATGCTCTCAAGCGCACACACACACACACCAAATAGATGGATCCATTTCATATGTCTGACGTCAGAGAGCTGACAGCTGAGGAGAGACAGATAGAAAAAGAAGAGGAATCCCTGCAGGAAAACCTGCTCCTTACTCTGTGTTTGGACCGGCAATCCCTGCAGGAAAACCTGCTCCTTACTCTGTGTTTGGACCAGCAATCCCTGCAGGAAAACCTGCTCCTTACTCTGTGTTTGGACCAGCAATCCCTGCAGGAAAACCTGCTCCTTACTCTGTGTTTGGACCGGCAATCCCTGCAGGAAAACCTGCTCCTTACTCTGTGTTTGGACCGGCAATCCCTGCAGGAAAACCTGCTCCTTACTCTGTGTTTGGACACTGGGGAATCTTAGGCTAAATGAGCCCAACGCTATGATAGGTATGTACAAGAGCCAAGTCGCAGATTATACGAAGTGTGGGGGTAGTGTACAAGGCACGGGTATAGATTATAAAAGAAGTGATGTGTTGTACCAAGCATGGGTGCAAGATTATCCCAGGATTGATGGGTAGTGTACAACGCGCATGGTAGCTGTTTATCCAGGATCTGATGGTAGTGTCACACGCACATGGGTAGCAGCCATCTATCCGGTTATCTGATCGGGTACGCTCGTAACAAGGCAAGGTAGCTCAGATCTCCCAGGACTGATGGGATAGTCGCCAGGGCCAGGTAGGCAGAACTTCCGGAGGGTGACGTATGTAACGGATTGGGTTAGCAGATTTCAGGGGCTGTGCTGGTGTCGTGTCACCAAGGATGGGTAGCACGATGCTATCCCAGGCATTGGGATGGGTAGTGTACAAGCGCATGGGTCGCGGATTAATCGAGGAGTTATCGTGTGTTGTGTTACAACGGGCCACGGGTAGCGATTATACAGAGAAGTTGATAGGGTTGTGTACAAGGCGGGTAGAGGATTATCCCCAGAGTGATAGGTTGTGTTACAAGGTCAAGAGGAAAGAGACATGTACATAATAATCCCAGAAAAGTCGACGTGTAGTTTGTGAAACCGCAGGAGCAAGCGGTACGGCTACGCTCGTTCATTCCGTACGTGCAAAGGGGTGCGGGTGCATGGTAGCTTGACTAAACGAGCAGAGCTGGGAGAGGTAGTTGATTTGAAGCTGATGCACCAGCGAACATTGAGTAGGTTTTGTGTGGAAGGAAGACACGGGTGTGCAGAGAGTATGTATCACGGGAATGACCTTTGTACTGATCGCGGTCGTAGACTACTGGGAATGACGACGTGTTATGGGGAGCGTATATGAGACGTGCTCTCTTCACAATCGAGTGGGACACGTCAGAATCACACGCGACATATCTACTGATGTACGTGCGGCTTGAGGTATACAATGGGATATTCGATCTAGGACATGTATGTGGTGACTCTAGAGCGAACACAGATATTGGCTATTCAGACATGAGTGATGCGCAATCACTGCGAACAAGTGTCTGTTGCGCGTATCCTATCTCGGGAAGGCATTACAGATTATACTCTGAGACACCTGTGGCCTGTTGTGTTCGTCATGAGAGCTCGGTCTGTAGTCCGACAAATGGTGTGTCCCTGCTTGGGTCCTAACACCTTCGATCGAGAATATAAGTACCAGAGTGGCAGTGTTACATCGAGTCTAAGTAATGTGGGATAAATATTTATTCTCAGTTGGGCGGACAGCCTATTAGGCGAGGGTACAGAGCATCGGGTTCTCTCGGTCTCCACTGTGCTTAGAATTGGCTATTCGGATGCTCTGGTAATATTATGGCCCTGTCTGTCTTTGGAGGGGTGAACTAAGTATGGGGACTCAACTACATTCATTGGGGATATACTTGTATGTGTAAGTGGAGACCATGACATTGGCTGGGGGCGCTTCTACCACTTCTCGCACGACGAGCATTGAGGACATTGAGTCATGCGTATAACTGGGCAGCTAGCAATAAGCTTCTAAGTTATACATAGATTCGTCGTTATGCTCATGCGTCTACTCTTCCGATGACACTCTTTACGATATAAGTGCTAACCTAGGTCAGATGTGTGCTCACATGTGTAGGGGCTGATTAGTGTGTGTTGTGTGTGATAGTGTATGATGTCGTGTAGAGTGCTGTGTTGGATGTGCTGGCTGTTGGTGTGGGGTCTGTAGGCTGTGTGCTGTGCTCGCTCGTGTGTTGTGCTGCCGTGTGTGCGTGATTAGCATATGAGGCATGTCGTGCGTGTTGGGGTGTATGGTCAGTGTTTTGTGTTGCGTGTGAACAGTGCCTATCGTGATGTTGTATGATTATGAATGTGTATTAATTTGTTTGAATTTGTGATGTATGTGTAAGTGGATGTTGTAAGCCTTCATGGTTCTCTGAGGTAATACCACACCAGTACGTAGGCTATATCTTTAGGTTTATAAAGATGATAATATTGTAGTGGGATTGTAAGTTACTTCTCTTAAAGTAATTGCAGATGCTTGGGTTGAAGCTTTTAGGACACTAAGGTAGTCATTTAATTCTACGGCGCAATATGGTACTTGCACCTGCATCCTGTATTGCTGAGCGAAGGTCGGATCTGTACGCCCCAGGGCACACAGTAATTATTATACTGGTTATAGTTGTTTACCACCCGGCCTCAACAGGTTTTATCATAATTAATTATGAGCACTAATAATTATGCGGGGAATTAAAATTAATTCTACCATTATGGATGTACACGGCATCACTTTCTTTAGTTGCAGATGACCTTCTCACAACCTTATTGTGTTGCTAAGTTCTCATCACCGTATTTCGGCGTCTGGTGTCGCACTACGCTATTGGTAGACCCAAACATATTGGTTAATCATAACTTATTGGGTTTACTCAAAACTATTGGTAGGAATCAAACCTATGGTTATTCAACCTTTGGTTATTCAACACCTTTATTGTTTCTACAAACCTAGTGGTTATTAACAATACATTTCGGGACAACAAACCTTATTGGGTGACTCAAACCTATTGGTGACTCAAACTATTGGTGACTCAATACATTTTTTTATGACAGATGGACCTCATTATGATAGTTTGTAAGGAGTGCTAAACAATTCTAGTTAACGGTATATACCACAAATCGCTATGTATAACAAGAAACATATCGTGCATAGGTGTTGGGTAGTTGTTGGTTTAGGATATATATATGTATTTAACAAAATCTTACTTTATTCCCGCAAAAAAGTATCTTAGTGCAGAGAGGACAGAAATCGTGGTTCTCCGTTACTATCCAGAAGGAGTCAAACGACACTCTGTATCACCACTCGTTCATTTTTTCTCACCCAAGTCTCCAAGGAGATAACTGAGAGTTCAAAACAACAAGGCTACCCCTTTACAACACCTCTTCTTGTTTAGTAAAAATGAATAAAGTCAAGAATAATTTCAACTTAATATAACCCATCATAAAGGTCATTTCTTTTTAGCGGCAGTTCCCCCATATCTCCTCGCAGGAACCCTTAACTTTGAAGTAGCTCCCTACACGAAGGGGTTAAGTAACATCATAGATTATACTAGAATACTTAGTATTATCCTATTTGTGTTATGTCAACCGCACGACTGCTATCAATTGCTACAATGGGGTTGAACACACCAGGCAGTTTTAACAGACTTTTGCAGCCCAGGGTGGGATACTCAGCTCCTTCTTTTAGTTCATCCTTTGACACAGGTTAGGCAACAACCACTTTGTCCAATACTGACTTCTAGGCGCGGCGCGAGTTAGGCGGTGAGCAACGACCGCATACATAATAACTCTTAGTTATATTTGCTTATTTTCGTCTTATCTGACGTGTTGCAGAGAAGTTTATCCACAGTTCTCTTTAGATCTATGTCCAACTCACTGGGGGATGCATCCGACGCATTATGCTTTCACTGTCTGGCTTCATGTACAGACCTGATGCTCCTGGGTTCCGCAATCGCTTATGTTTGGTATCTCCTAGGCCATTGGAGAACCTTGTGACGTGGTTTTAGAATCCTTTAGGGGGATAGTGCTTCGCACCGGTATTTTGATAACCCTGGGCACCCTTGTGATATGCTGAGCATGGTCTTGCCCGTCGTCCATGTTCTTATCTTACACAAAACAAACAAAGATTCTCTTTGCTTTGCTTAGCGATTTTTGTTTCGGTGAGGAGGACAAGCTTTTTCAGTTTTACCTACAGCGTAATGAATCACCTCTATTTTGTTGTTTACTAATTCTTAGTTTTCCTACAGGTGCATCATACCGGAAAAACGAATAATCCTGTCTTTATTTTCTTCATAATGGTATCAAAAAATTTGTATTATGGAACAGTAGTACGTCCCTGGCATTCTTAAGTGAGGCTGAAGTGGGTAGTTTAGCGGGTAACAGTTTTTGATAGCTTAATTTACGAGACTGGCACATTCATGTCACGTTGTATTCAGTCCTGATCTTGGACATAGGAGAAAAGTAGGAGGCACCCTAGCTGAATCCGATAGTTTTTTAAGTGATTCATCGAAGGATAACGAAAAAAGCACCTCTTAGGTGGTGAATTCCCAGGTTAAGACTAACTCTTTTAACAAAAATGGTCTCCTTTTTTGGTTCTCCAGGGATAGACGCAGTATCTAATCCTGCTGTTTAATACCTTTATGAAGCCCATAGAATCTTTTGGCCAACCGGCGAGTGAATTATTATGTTCAATAGAACCCTCACATTTGTTTGATGATCTGCGATAGCTGTTGCTGACCATGTGCTATGAGGGGGCGCTGGAGATTTGTTTATGTCCCTTTGGGACTTAATAATTTTTGAAGTTCTGAGGACTGCGTCCCAAGGGTGGCACCCCGGGAGTCAGTGGGCGTTAGGGGTCAATGTCTCGTGAAGACCACATGCTTCTGCTTAACTGCTTTGTGAGTGTGTGTTTTATGTTGTGTGTAACTTCGATTACACAATGCCTGCGTGCCCATGACTATTGAACTGGGGGAAGGAGGGAGTGTGGAGGCGATTTATGATTCGAGAGTGTGCAGACTGAATATAGACGAAATATATTGAATAAACATCTTTAGAGCAGCGGTGTGATGAGTTGCTGGCGGAGTACGGGAGGGTAGGTAGGTGAGAGGAGGCTGGGGTATAAGCGACCCAGGAAGGGTGCCCAATCGGGATAAAGAGGGATGGACAGAGTTCAACATGATAAGCAGAAAAGGGTTACGAGTCGTGCTGGAACTGGTGTGACGGATATAGTGCTCTTCTAGGAGGATTTCGAGTGTATAACTAGGTCCAGGGAGGAAGAAGTTTAGTGATGGCAGAGATGTTGGTTGAGATAAAAATAAAATCAATATGACATCGATCATATAATAAACATTAAACAAGGTAGTACTAACCAAATAACATTATTTAAAAAAGTGCATAATATACATAATAAAACACATAACTTGAAGACTCCAGGTCAGGGCTATAACCAATAAAAGAGTTAGTTGCTAAAATGGACCATGGAAACACAAAAAAGGTTTTTCTAAACCCTGGGAAACCATACAAAGGGTTCTAGAAGAGAAGAAAACAATAAACCTGGAATAAAAAGGTTCTAAAACACCTTGGAAAATAGAAGGCGGCTTTTCTACTATTTGCTACACACTATCTAATCCTTAACGGGCTGTGGCGAACGGTATAATAGGATTTTGTTTGATGTTTTCTCTCTTGTTTCTCCGCTTGGTCGCTCTGCGTCGCCTCTGACATGGATCCTCTCCTCTTTGGTGTGTGTGGTGTGTGCTGCTTGCGAGCCTCGCCCGACTCGTAGTTGTGTTATGCCCCACGCAATTCCTAGACAAGCCGCACAGGAAAAAATCCCAGTAAGCGTCGGTAACGCCAGCCAGCCCCGTCTGATCTAAGAATAAACCCTTGTAGACTGGCCACGGCCATAAGATACAGCAGACCCCAGCAAAACTGTACAAGGAATTCTATTACCTCGGGAAATAAAAAGTTCTAAGATCTACCAGATCTAACCTCTGGAACTGAAAAGGGGTTCTCCCTGGACCTTAACAAGGGTTCTAAATCTAAACAATAGAAACAAAAAAAACCAAAACTTGGAAACTAATAAGTAGGTTCTAAAACTAAGTCATAATATCCAAGCCTAGCGCTGAACTTATAAACAAGGGGTTCTCATCTCCCTCACGGACTTGTAGGAACAAGGATTTCCACCGAGCCGCCTTGAACTAAAAAGGGTTCTCCTCTCCCCTACCTGGAACTAAAAGGGTTCTACCAGAGGGTTCTAAAATACACACAGTGGGGAACTAACAAAATGGGTGTCTCTCGCTAGCCGACTCCTGGAACTTTAAAAAGGGTTTTCTAAAACTGGGAATACTAAAGAAGGGTATCCTCCCCCCTCTCGCCGGCAATCGCGAAGCCCCCCCTGAACTAAAAAAAGGGGTTCCTCTAAACTGAATTAAATAAAGGGTTTCTAACGGACCGCACACCTGGAACTATCTAAAAGGGTTCTACCCTGAACTAAAAAGGGGGTTTCTCTGTTAATGGGGACAGGCCGGAAGAATCCTTTTTGGAACAATTTTTTTTCTAAGTAATAAGCAGTGTTAGCGTAAATTAAATCTCTGGTGAAAAAAGAAAATATCAGGTTGTTTTTTCCTTCTGGATAAAGGAACCATTTAATTTTTCCTGTGTAACATTTGCCCAACCAACTACCACAAAAAAAACAAGGATCATCACCAAATACCATCGACTATGAAAAAATGCACCTGTATAAATACATCACACCTGCAGGATGTTTCTTAATATAGATTTTTAACTAGAATGTAGCATGCTTGACATAACTACTCGCATAAAGTTGAGGTCGCATCTGTCAAAAAAATGTTTTGAGCTCACGCAATCGAATTTGGGAGTCAACCAATTAGGGTTTGAGTCCCAACTAGGTTTGGGTTGTCACCAAATGTATTTTGAATACAGATGCCCAATAGTGTTTGAGAAAACCAATAGTTTGAATAAAGAAAAGCTCAAAAACCATAGGTTTTGAATAAACTCAATGAAGGGTTTGAAGTCGGGTCAAAACTAACCACCATGAGGGGTAGGGTTTTGAGTAGACGCCCAATAAGGTTGAATCCGATTAACCAATAGGTTTTGGAAGTCACTTACTATGGGTTTCGAAGCAAGCTGCTAAACGTCATAACCCAAATAGGTTGGACTACCTCAATGATGGTTTTGAGTCCACCAATTAGGTTTGAGGTCCTATCGCCGAATGTATTTGAATAAACCAAACTAGGTTTAGATCACCTCGAGATTTGAGTAAACAAGGGAACAAGGAAGTAATACCTATAACTCACACCACTCGCACAGTACATCTTTAATGAGGAAACCATTGAGTCAATAAACAATAGACTGTTTGTGGAGGACATGGCTTCACACACAGGTATGACATCCTGCAAATGCACCAAACCACAGACAACACCAGACACCACCACACACTACTACGTCACGGCCACGTTAACTATAAAATAAGTCTCACACACACGGCAACCTGCAACACTGGTACACCGTGCACACAAGAGATACACCACACAACACACACACACACCACACACACACATCACACACACACACACACAGCCACACGGACACATGTTACTGGAATAGTGGCGTTTTTCACCCACAGCACACCCCACACTATACACACACACACACACACACACTATGTAAGGGCATAACTAGATAGCATGTTAACCGTTATTCTATCTTTCACTGACAGGGTCTCAATGCTTCCCTTTTTAGGTAGCAGTGTCTCTGCTCTTCTTCCGCCTGTTCTACTAGAGTATATTGACAGCATCAACCCTGACAGGCATTTAAAGACAGCAATAGCGACAGCACCGAACTGGAAGGCTGCCTCCCAAATAGCACCGCCTTCCCCCCAAGGGCTCATCGGTCAAAAGACCTCGTTCACTATATAGTGAACGGCACCGACATTTGGGACCTCAGGACCAGTCCATTGAACACACCAGCGTCCATTATACTGTACATCCCCTTTTGGATGAGGAACGGTGACAGCACTAGTATGCGTAAACGTGATCGTGGTAGCTTGGATGGCTAGCTAATGTTTGTCTTGTTTCCCTCCCTACAGTCTCTAGAATCAGCAACCAATTGAGTACTCAGTCAAGGAACTAACTAATTAAGTATTAATTATGACCTAAAGTTCTATTCAACACCATTTCGAGAGGGAGCAGGTCAGGACTGACCTACATCTATGCAGCACCCATTGGACGGAGGCAGAGTAACACAGTCCTATCAGTAGCACAGGAGCTCATCATCAGCCTAAACCGTATAGTGTTCTAGTTCCGCACCCATTGAGACAAAAGCAGTCAGACCTAACCTGTACTTCCTGACACGGTTTTTCTTCTCTGTTAGTTTTGTATGTGTTTGCCGGTCAGGGCGGTGAGGTTTTGGGGTGGGGTAGTCTTGACTTGTTATGTGTTTTTCTCTATGTTTTGTTGTTAAGGGTGGACCCTGATATTGGTCTCCTCAATTAAGGGGCATTGGGACCTGGTAGATCCAGAGAAAGATCGGCGCAGAAAGACGTCTTCCGAGGCAATTATTACTGCAGGTCCCATAGCCACCAGACACGATCTAAGATTCTCAGATAGACCATGGGAGACAGACTGGATAGTTATGAAAAGGTGAGTGGCACATGCGTCCATTACCATCCTTATGTGATATCCCATCCCGGTGTTAGCCATGGTTCCATTTCCTACCGCATTTGTCCTATTATGGCCTTTTAGGTTTTTGTAGTTTCCGTCCATTTTACTCTCGCGTGGTACTTGTTGTCCCATTTATGGTAGCGTATTTGGCGTCCAACTAACACAGGGCCCGCATTCCTTTCATGAGATGAGGGAAGCTCTATCAACTTCTGACACTTTTCTCATGGTCCTTCCGAATAAACCTGCATAGTCGTCATCAATCATGTGGCAAAAGTAAGTAGCTAATTTATACTGAGGCTTAATCCGTGGGAGGGGAAGCATTCTCAACAGGGGGCTTTGACATGGAATGTCACAACGGGAGGAAACTTCTTTTTAAATGAACCACATCTCTGGAGGTTACACATGATGGCAGCCATCTTGTCAAGTTTTTCGCTCTGGCAACCCTCATCACCATCCCCTCTATCTACCTGTCCGGAGTTTCCATGACAAGCCGGTGATATAAATCATTCCCATAATGAATCACAGGGTGAGTTTGTTGTTTCATAAGAGCCTTGGTAAATGTAGCCAGCAATCAGCTGATCCTAAGAGCTAGGGTTCTCTATGAGTGGCAGATAAGAAACCTATGCGGTGGTGGACTGCGCACGTGACGGACAACCCAGTGCTTTCACTCAATTAGCCTCATACTGGTTTATTCTCAGACCCTCATCAGTTGGCACAACTTATGGGACAGAAAATTATAGAATGAGAGAAGATAATGAAATGATATACTGGATTGAGAACATATTAGGAGCATATATCCGTATTCATGTGATCACAGAGCGTTTAATTGATGATA
>NW_019946542.1:42562-49852 GCF_002910315.2 Salvelinus sp. IW2-2015
GGAGTGATAGGTTGTGTACAAGGCACGGGTAGCAGATTATCCAGGAGTGATAGGTTGTGTACAAGGCACGGGTAG
This sequence comes from Salvelinus sp. IW2-2015, assembly GCF_002910315.2. Lineage (NCBI taxonomy): Eukaryota > Metazoa > Chordata > Actinopteri > Salmoniformes > Salmonidae > Salvelinus > Salvelinus sp. IW2-2015. Next base: position 42,638 of record NW_019946542.1, read on the forward strand.
CAGATTATCCAGGAGTGATACCGACCATGATGATGGATTTGGTTCACAAAGAGCTTCACAAAGCGCCCAAAGAGAATACCATAGTAAGGAAGATTCACCTTATTCACTTCCAAGTGGAGGGATGAGAATCATTGTGGTAAATATAACACATCAAAGGCTGTTGCAGTGATGATGGTCACCCCATCACAATAAACCAGTTGTTCTGTTCAATATACTATTATCTCAGTTAACCTAGAAGTAAAATCGTGCTTAATTTGGACACCTGCGTGACTGACTTCTTGGTCTGTATGTGTTAGAAATTCTGACAGTTTGCGACGTCTCCATCCTCGCAAAAGGAAACTCTCAGCGAAAGCCCCCTCCTCCTTCAGATCCATGTTGGCACACATGCTAAGCACTCGAAGCAAAGCAGTTTAATAAGCCTAGGCGTCCTGCTAGCAGGACAACTTCCGGTGAAACTGGAGGGTACGCAATTCAAATAAATAATCATTAAAATTATGAAGATTAAACATTTAGGTACATACAAGTGTCTTATATTGGTTAAAAGCTTAAATTATTGTTAATCTAACTGCACTGTCTGATTTACAGTAGCTATTACAGCGAAAGCATGCCATGCGATTGTTTGAGGACGGCGCCCCACAACAAATAATTTTTTCACCGGCACAGGTTTCATAAATTCACAAATAGCGATTAAATATTCACTTACTTTTTGAAAATCTTCCTCTGATTTGTCATCCAAAAGGTCCCAGCTATAACATGTAGTGTCGTTTTGTTAGATAAAATCCTTCTTTATATCCCAAAAAGTCAGTTTAGTTGGCGTCATCGATCTAAGTAATCCACTCGTTCAAAATGCAAAGAAAGGAGTCCAAAAATCTACCCCTAAACTTTGTTTCAACAAGTCAAAATACATTTCTATTTATTCCTCAGATACCCTAAAATGTAATCAAACTATAATATTTCTTACGGAAAGAAGTATGTTCAACAGGAAACCGATTTGAGCAGTCTTCTTGGCACATGCAAACACGGATTTCCAAGCCGGCGTCCTTGTACTAAAACAGTTATTTCTTATTTSTTATTCAAGTTACAAGCCTGAAACTTTGACCATAGACTGCTGACAACCAGTGGAAGCCATAGGAATTGCATGCTGGGAGGTAGAATTGAGTATGCCCTTTTACTGGCCATTGGAAGAGCATGGTCTCTCTCAACAACAAACAAATCTGGTTGTTTTTTGGGGGGATTTTCACCTACCATATCTATTGTGTTATACTCTCCTACATTTCTACAAACTTCAAACTGTTTTCTTTACAATGGTACCAATTATATGCATATCCTGGCTTCAGGGCCTGAGTAACAGGCAGTTTACTTTGGGCACATCATTCAGACAGGAAGTGGAGAAAAAAGGGGCCTAGCCTGATGAAGTTTAGTGACAAAAACCCAAAGACTGGAACTACTTCAACTGGTCTCTCGCATCGCATTCGGTCTGGCAGATTATTTTGCCCACGGGAGATTATGTTCAATAGAACCCTTCCTTGTTTGATGATCTGCATGGCTGTTGCTGACATGTGATTGGTGGCCCTGCAGACTTATTTTCCCTGGGCTATAATTTGCTGCTGCGTCAGCGGGCCGGGAGTAATGGCGTTAGGGTCAATGTCTGGGCCTGCTTCTGCTGCTGCTTTGTGCGTGTGTGTTTGTGTGTGTACTTGCACATGCCTGCGTGCATGCATTTGAACCGATTTGTCGGTGTGCAGGACTGAATATGGAAATATTGAACTGGAGCGGTGTGTGAGTATGTGGGGGAGTAAGGGGGGTGGGTGAGAGGGGGCTGGGGTAAGAGACCAGGAGGGTGCCATCGGAAAGAGGGTGGCAGAGTTCAACTGAGAGAAAGGGTTAGAGTGTGTGGACTGGTGTGAAAGGATAGGCTCTCTGGAGGTTTCGAGTGTTAGGTCAGGGAGGAGAAGTTTAGTGACTGGGAGGTGTGTGTGGCTGAGGGAGAGGTTTAGTGACAGAGGTGTGTGTGGCTGAGGGAGAGGTTTAGTGACAGAGTTGTGTGTGGCTGAGGGAGGGGTTTAGTGACAGAGGTGTGTGTGGCTGAGGTAGAGGTTTAGTGACTGTGGGGTGTGTGTGGCTGAGGGAGAAGTTTAGTGACTGTGGGGTGTGTGGCTGAGGTGGAAAGGTTTAGTGAACATTTGGGGTGTGTGTGGTCTGAGAAGAGGTTTAGTGACTGTGGGGTGTGTGTGGCTGATGGAAGGGTTTAGTGACTGTGGGGTGGTGCTGTGGCCTGAGGGAGAGGTTCTAGTGTACAGGAAGGTGTGGTGTGGCTGAGGGAGAGGTTTACTTGACTGTGGGGTGGTGTGTGGCGTGAGGGAGAGGTTTAGTACAGGAGGTGTGTGTGGGCTGAGGGAGAGGTTTAGTGACTGTGGGGTGTGTGTGTGGCTGAGGGAGGGGGTTTGTGACTGGGGGTGTGTGTGTGGCTGAGGGAGAGGTTTAGTGACTGTGGGGGTGTGTGTGTGGCTGAGGGAAAGAGGTTTTAGTGACAGAGGTGTGTGGTGTGGCTTGAGGGAGAGGTTTAGTGACTGTGGGGTGTGTGTGTGGGCTGAGGGAGGTGGTTTATGACTGTGGGGTGTGTGTGTGGCTGAGGGAGAGGTTTTAGTGACGTGGGGTGTGGTGTGGCTGAGGGAGAGGTTTAGGTTGTCTGTGGGATGTGTGTGGCTGAGGGAGAGGTTTTGTGACTGTGGGGTGTGTGTGTGGCTGAGGGTGAGTTTTAGTTGTGACTGTGGGGTGTGGTGCTGTGGCTGAGGGAGAGGTTTAGTGACTGTGGGGTGTGTGTGTGGCTGAGGAGAGCTTTAGTGACTGTGGGGTGTGTGTGGCTGAGGGAGAGGTTTAGTGACTGTGGGGTGTGTGCTGTGGGCTGAGGGAGTGGGTTTTTAGTGACTGGTGGGGTGTGTGTGGCTGAAGGAGAGGTTTTAGTGACTGGTGGTGTGTGTGGCTGATGGATAGGGTTAGTGCCTGTGGGGTGTGTGTGGCTGAGGGAGAGGTTTAGTGACTGTGGTGGTGTGTGTTGGCTGAGGAAGAAGTTTAAGTTGACTGTGGTGTGTGGGTGGCTGATGGTAGGGTTTAGTGACTGTGGGAGTGTGTGTGGCTGAGGGAGAAGGTTTATAGTGACTATGAGTGTGTTGTGGCTGTTGGGATCAATGAGAGAGGAGTGGATTAGAGTATGTAGAAATGGGGTTAGAGTGTGGGTGTGTATCCGGGAGAACGGTTGAGGGGTTGGAGAGCAGAAGGCAGGAGATGAGAGAGGGAAGGAGGGGATTCATGAAGCAGCTGTCTCTTCTCCCCTCTGTTGTGGAACTGTCAGAGTGGGCAGGTGCACGGTCTTATTATAGTGGATATAACCGCTCTGCTGCTTTCCGTCACTTGGCAGGGCTCATCACGTGCGCACAAACACACACACAACACACACGACATCACACACACACACACACACACACACACACACACACACACACACACACACACACACACACACACACACACACACACCTCCACCATTTGTACACACAGTCACCCGCTCACCAGGTTAATTTAATGGGGGAATTTAGCCTGAAACTTAACAGTGTTTCAGTGTACAGCAGAGTATCAGCCTAGTTCCTCTCTTTTTCTCTGGCTGCTTTAACATGATCCTTTAAACATTGCCTTGAACAGAGCTTTGATCCTAATGGGGAGCCAGGGGGGTTTACACCTGAATAATAACAGCTGCTTGATATGTGTCTGTGTGAATGATTTCAAACATGTCATGTCTCAGATTCAACCATTATCAAATCAGGCCATTGCTAAATCGTCCATGCTTCTTCCCTGGAATGATATGATGATACACTACGGACCCACACTGGTAGAGGCTGATTTAACTGTTGTCAAATACAAAGAGCGAGAGAGGGGGTAATAGAGGGATGAAAGGAGAAAGGGAAGGTGTGAGAGGAGAAGAGAAAGTTGCACGGAGAGATGGAGATATTAAGGGGAGGATGGAATAGAAAGAGTGAGTGATAGACAGAGAGAGACATGAGGGATGGTTAAAAACTTCTTGCGGATCAGTGGTACACTACCGTCCCACCTAGCCAATATCCGGTGAAATTGCAGAGCGCCAAATTCAAATTACTAATACTAATAATTAAAAATACTATAAGTATTAAACTTTCATGAAATCACAAGTGCAATATATCAAAATATAGCTTAACTTTTTGTCAATCCAGCCACTGTGTCAGATTTCAAAAAGGCTTTACAGCGAAAGCAAACCATGCGATTATCTGAGGACAGCGCCCAGCACACAAATGCATAACAAATCATTTTCAACCAGGGAGTTGTGACACGAAGGTCAGAAATAGCGATATAATATATGCCTTACCTTTGAAGATCTTCTTCTGTTGGCACTCCAAAAGGTCCCAGTTACATTACAATTGGTCCTTTTGTTCGATAAACTCCTTCTTTATATCCATAAAAACTCAGTTTAGCTGGCGCGCTTCAGTCAATAATCCACTCGTTTTCCCTCCTTCAAAATGCATACAAAATGAATCCCAAACGTTACTAATAAACTTTTCCAAACAAGTCAATCAACATTTCTAATCAAACCTTAGGTACCCTAATACGCAAATAAACGATAAAATGTAAGACAGAGAATCGTTATTGTCTTTACCGGAGAAAAATACCAAAGAACGCGCTCTCATTCACGCGCTTGGAAACACTACAGCCAAAATGGGAGCCACCTAGAAAAACTACAATTTCTTGCAAATTTTTTCTAAAGACGGTTGACATCTAGTGGAAGCCCTAGGAAATGCAATTGGGCACGATTTCGCCCTATTATAWAAGTGCCAGCCATTTAAATCAGTGGTAGRATGACATTTTTTTKGGGGGGGGGTGGTTTGTCCTTGGGGTTTTGCCTGCCATTTCAGTTCTGTTATACTCACAGACATTATTTTAACAGTTTTAGAAACTTCAGTGTTTTCTATCCAAATCTATTATATGCATATCCTAGCTTCTGGGCCTGAGTAGCAGGCAGTTTACTTTGGGCAAGCTTTTCATCCGGATGTCAAAATATCGCCCCCTATCCCAAAGAAGTTAATGACAGTGGGAGAGAGAGCGGGATGAGGGATGGTTAATGACAGTGGGAGAGAGAGAGACATGAGGGATGGTTAATGACAGTGGGACAGAGAGAGACATGAGGGATGGTTAATGACAGTGGGGAGAAGAGAGAGACATGAGGATGGTTAATGACAGTGGGAGAGAGAGAGACATGAAGGATGGTTAATGACAGTGGGAGAGAGAGAGACATGGGGATGGTTAATGGAAATGAGGGAGAGAGAGAGAATGAGGGATGGTTAATGACATGGGAGAGAGAGAGACATGAGGGATGAGTTAATGACAATGGGAGAGAGAGAGACATGAGGGATGGTTAATGACAGAGGAGAGAGAGAAACATGAGGGATGGTTAATGACAGAGGAGAGAGAGAGAACATGAGGGATGGTTAATGACAGAGGGAGAAAGAGAAACATGAGGATGGTTAATGACAGTGGGAGAGAGAGAGACATGAGGGATGGTTAATGACAATGGGAGAGAGAGAGACATGAGGGATGGGATGGGAGAGAGAGAGGGATGAGGATGGGGATGGAGAGAGAGGGATGAAGAGTGGGGATGGGAGTGAGAGAAGGATGAGAGATGGGGATGGGAGAGAGAGAGGGATGAGAGATGGGGATGGGAGTGAGAGAAGATGAGAGATGGGGATGGGAGAGAGAGAGGGATGAGAGATGGGGATGGGAGAGAGAGAGGGATGAGAGATGGGGATGGGAGTGAGCGAGGGATTGAGAGATGGGGATGGGAGTGGAGAGGGATGAGAGATGGGGATGGGAGAGAGAGAGGGATGAGAGATGGGGTGGGGGATGAGGTGTGAGGAGGAGGTGTGGATTGTGGAGAAATGTGTGTGAGTGTGTGTTTGTGTGTGTGTTTGTGTGAGTGTGTGTTTGTGTGTGTGTGTGTGTTTGTGTGTGTTGGGGGGGTGCACTGCTGAGTAGGGAATCTGAAAGACAGGGAAGCTTTATCTCCTTAGCTACAGATGGAGGCATCATCACTAATACATGGAAGAAATAGGAGAGGGAAGACAATAATGAAAAGGAAGGAATATGGAGAAAGTGAGATCAAGAGAAAAAACGAAAATATATAGTGATGTGGGGCATGTACAGAGAGAGGGGGAGAGAGAGAGATTTGCATAATATTTTTCAGGTCACAGCATGAGTCTGTTGGAAACCCACCAGTTACCAAATTATGGGTTTGATTCCACTGCTGTTACATTCATTTACAGACACAGTTATATCAGTGGCTCTCCTCTAGTCAATCCAATATTTGTACTGTAAATCAACAAACCAGTCTGGAGGGACTCCATTTATAAGGGAATAGACCTCTGACTTTTCTCTGCTCTCTCTACTCCTGTAATTTCATGCTTCTGATGGACCAAATTTTCAAGGTTGTTCTCACTCAATCTTAACGTCTCTTTCTTTCTTTCTTTCTTCTCCCTCTCCTCCTCTCCATACCTCCATACCAAGGCTTTCGACTCTGTCCATCACAGCATTCATATCGGCAGACTCAACAGCCTTGGTTTCTCAAATGACTGCCTAGCCTGGTTCAGCGAGGCAGTCGCCTGGTTCACCAACTACTTCACCAACTACTTCTCCCACTCCTTCCGTGGCCTCCAACTGCTCTTAAATGCTAGTAAAATGAAATGAATGCTCTTCAACCAATCGCTGCCCGCACCCGCCWGCCCGACTAGCATCACTACTCTGGACGATTCTGACTTAGAAATTGTGGACAACTACAAATACCGAGGTGTCTGGCTAGACTGTAAACTCTCCTTCCAGACTCACATTAAGCATCTCCAATCCAAAGTTAAATCTAGAACCGGCTTCCTATTTCGCAACAAAGCCTCCTTCACTCATGCTGCCAAACTTATCCCCGTAAAACTGACAATCCTACCGATCCTTGACTTCGGCGATGTCATTTACAATATAGCCTCCAACATTCTACTCAGCAAACTGGATGCAGTCTATCACAGTGCCATCCGTTTTGTCACCAAAGCCCCATATACCACCCACCACTGCGACCTGAATGCCCTAGTCGGCTGGCCCTCGCTCCATATTCGTCGCCAAACCCACTGGCTCCAGGTCATCTATAAGTCT
>NW_019946543.1:0-1266 GCF_002910315.2 Salvelinus sp. IW2-2015
TGTAGTTTGATTTGGCTCTTATTTTAACATGTTCATTCTGCTAAAGCAACCAATGGTCTGATGTCCCGTACACTCCGCCCCCTAAAACCATGTTAACTCCAACCACGTCCAATCAAAAATGCTAAAACCTATTCTGCCCTCTTTGGGCTAGATTAACCAAACCATGCTGACCCTGTGTGTGAGAATATCTACAGAAACATAAACAGTCATACAAAGATGCTGATTGTGAAAGGTATGAAAAGTTATCGTACTATTGCAATAAGCTAACTACGCAAGACTATTAGGGCCAAGTGAAGAGACAAAAAATGGGATGTGGTACTTAGAGGACTTTTTTATGCATGATAGTACTTTAAAAAAGTGTCAATATTTTGAGAATAATATTGCAATAATTCAAGAATAAACAATGAAGCAGGGGTTTTACGCAAAGGTGTTTGTGGGAGGGTTAATATAGGTAACCACACAGACTTGGATGAAATACCTCCTCTGAGTCTGTGTGGTTCCTCCTTCTGAAGATAATCTGTGGCACAACCTCTTCCAGGTCCTAATAGGCCTACTTATAATAATATGGTTATTATGTGCTAAAAGAGATAGGATTTCCTTGTTAATAAAGCCAATTCTAAAGTATAGTTTCACCAGGTCATCTAACTTCATGCATTTCAATGGTGGCGCACACAGCAACAGGGAGCCAGGGCGAAAAAAAAGTATCCAAGTATCACCACCCATCGCCGTTTTTTCTCTCTTCACTCGGCCCTAATACTCTTCTGTAGTTAACAGTATGTAACAGGACAGTGTATTGGTATTTCTATAAATAATGGTTCCAATGTGTGAAATTGTGATACACATTTGGGATACACATTTCTAAATGGTTTGAAACAAAGTTCCACATGTGTACTTATAGGAATAATGCCAAATTGGCCCATAAGTCCACCTAACAACAACACAGGCCTAGGACTGCAGTTGAAGTCGGAAGTTTACATACACCTTAGCCAAATACATTTAAACTCAGATTTTCACAAGTCAGAAGTTTACAGACACTCAATTAGTATTTGGTGCATTGCCTTTAAATTGTTTAACTTGGGTCAAACGTTTCGGGTAGCCTTCCACAAGCTTCCCACAATAAGTTGGGTGAATTTTGGCCCATTCCTCCTGACAGAGCTGGTGTAACTGAGTCAGGTTTGTAGGTCCTCCTTGCTCGCACACACATTTTCAGTTCTGCCCACAAATTTTCTATAGGATTGAGGTCAGGGCTTTGTGATGGCCACTCCA
>NW_019946543.1:3237-7763 GCF_002910315.2 Salvelinus sp. IW2-2015
CTGACAAGGACCCCACTTCCACCCAGATCGGAGCTAACGAGCCAAGACCAAGAACAGGCACGCATCATGTCTTCAGACGAGCGGACACCAGAGTTCACATCCCTTGGTTACAATTCTGAGTGTAGATGACCTCCCTGTGCTGCGTCTGTAAGGAAATGTCGGCCTCAGTCTTAGCACCTCGTCTAGCTAGAGCGTCCCTTCAATGTCCAGCCAAAACCGCACTGGGACTCCTGCCTGAGTCCCTAGATTGAGTACTTCGTGGTCCTCGTCGTCATCCCCTAGTGTAGAACCCCCTGTGGCTCGTATAGAGTTGCAACTGTGTCTTCTCTGTCCCTCAAGTTACCTCGACACCCCAGGACCACCCCACTCATGTGGGGGGAGTCTATCCGTGTTTTGATCCATCTTTAAAGGATGATACCATGGGGTTGTCCTCTCTCAATACTATACACCCTCCAGGCTCGTACGATCCACAGGTTCCCAATGCTGTTAGACCCTCTGTCGCGTCTCTGCGTGTGATCAGGAATAGTCCCACTGAGGTACTCTTAGTGCTCTGTCTAGATACCCTCAGTAAAACCCTCCGGCTACCGCACGTCTTTACCCAGTTAGAATCCCATGGTTGTGCTGGCGTATCTAGTACATCTCGGTAGAAGCCCTGTGCGTGTGCTTCTGTGTACTTCAAACCTGCTAGCCACACGCTCACACGAAACACACTAGCGTTTTTGTCTCTCATCTTGTAAATGGATATAACTGCTCGTTAGTAGACTACCTGGGCTCTCTAGACTCTCTCAACCCCAGACACCACGAATCTGTTTCCGCTCCGTAGCTTAGATAACCCTGGGCTTAGTGACAATGTGTCCCAGTGCTTTTCGTTACCCTGGCCTTCATGTACACTCGTCCTCGCAACCCTCAGGAGACCAAACCTGCGGCTCTGTCTGTACCTCTAGGTTTAGACCTCTGGTCCAGTCTCTTAGATAGGATGTCTCGATGTCATTATCCATGCTAAACTCATTCCTCAACACTACATGGCACCTCCACCACAAATAATATGTCATCTTAGTAGTGGCGACTTATCAAAAGTGACCTACAGTATAACATGTGAGTGCGACATCTGCAGTTTCATTTAATGTGGCCTGTTTGGGAATCAACCCCAAGCCTTACTTACTGATATTGTTATCTTATTTGCTATCAATGATTGACAGTTGACGTGATGAGGATGTGTTGGTGTGTGTGTGTGTGTGTGTGTGTGTGTGTGTGTGTGTGGTTTGTGTGTGGTGTGTGTGTGTTGTGTGATGGAGTTAAAGAGGAGCATGGGGCACATACCACAGGAGTGCCGCTTAACGTGAAGCTTTGTTTTTCTCTCCGTGTTTATTGTGTTTATTTTTACACACTTCTTCTAATTCACAGGATACGAGAGAGAGAAGTGTCTGTCAAAAACGTCTCCAGCTTCTTCCACAATGGAAGAACTGACGTTCAGCTGTTTTTATTTGTTTAGTCGTGGCTCATGTGGACTCACTGTATTATGTTGGCCGTTTGTTTTCCATGCTTTGCCCCTTTCTGAATCTTACAATAAAGTGTGTTTCACGCTGGAAGAGTGAAGCGCTTGAAGTCACTGATTTGATTATAAATATGGTTTGATGTTGTTCGCTGGCTGAAAGGAGTCTTGTTCAACAGGTCTGTAAAGTGTGTTGTGCTTGAGAAACTCTTCATTCATACCACCACCAGCTTTGTTTGTGCCATTCATGTGGTTGGCGTGACACTGATGGAACAACCTGGAGACAGGAGTTGACTGAAGCACAGAGCCATCTGGAGCCTGGTTACAAATGAACCCTGTGTAATACTATAGGATGGTCTTGGATGCCCAGTTTCACTCCTGTTGTTCTTAAAGGTGAGGTTACTATATGGTGACTGTTCTCTAAAACCTCGAACAAATTGTCTTTTTGTGTTTACTGCTGGCTTGGGGGTTTTCTCAGTGTTTAAAAATACCTCTACTGTTATGTATTGTCATGTCTATGGTTAAAACATCCCTCCACACCTTGTGCACTCTTTTGCAAATGCATTTCTTGTGTTTAATTAATATACAGTATTTACTCCTTCATTTCAATTTTGTCATTAAGTCTATTGTAGTATGGCTTATTTCTACTGAATGTACACAAAATCAATTTTTTAAATTTACTGTATGAATGTCTTTATGGTTTAAAACATCCCTATACTGTATGGATGGATGTCTGTATGGTTTAAAACATCCCTCTACTGTATGTATGGATGTCTGTATGGATTAAAACATCCCTCTACTGTATGTATGGATGAGTCTTCATGGTTTATGTGTTATTTAAAACCTCTTAACTGTAAATCATTGTAATCTACGTAATCCCCAGAAGTAAGGATTTATCATAAGAGAGCCATACACAATAACTAGTAATCCTGCGTACTCCAAGGTTAAAATCTCACCTTCCAGGTAAAAATGGTTATAAATTGCAGAGGTGTAATCACTTTTGAGGACACAAGTACACAGGACAAATAGGATGAAAAGATGAAGTATTTTACGATGTATTTCCAAATCAACAAAACTGTATGAATCAGGCTTGAAATGACTTATATTTTTTCTAAATATAGTATAATCAATTTATAAAAGGACTGACTATAATATTTCACCCTCCTGACTAATATTTCACCCTCCACATATTTAAATATTTAGTGTTAGAGAAGATTTGCATATTTTGATCAAAACGTCTGCCCCCATCGCTGTGAATCACAGAGTTCTAGCATGGCTTCCTGAACTCGTAGGAACTTGCCTTTCATATTAATCTTGTCCTTCTACGACAAATAAGTGTGTTTTGATTACTGGCTATAAATCGATCTCTGAGGGACATCCCAGCATCAAGTGGTGTCATATTTCACTTCYTGCTTCACACAGGCAGAGGAGACATACTCCTGTGTCCGTGAGAATCAGGACTACCGCTCAATGCAAGCCATTTCCATCTACGGTGTTCACAGACCGATTTAGACACTAAAATGTCGGTCGGAACCGGTACCAGAACCACGGAAGTCCCCTAAACAGGGGACTTTTACATCTATTAAAAAATCCTGCAATTCRTATATGTTAAGAATTTGAAAATGCTTAAGATCCTGTTCAATCTCTTTAACCGAGATGATATGACGAAATCTGTTTTCAAATATGACATGACTGCCGAAATGTCACAGTGACTTGAGGCTTGGAGTTCCACCAAACCAATATGGAAATGGAGAACTGTCTCTTGCAGATAAGAGCATGTTTAAACCACTGGGATGGGAGCACCCTCACACAGAGAAGCGAATGGCTTCAACAGCAGGTAGGCTTTTAAGCTAGTAGTATTACTCTTTAACAAAATCCTATAGAAACATGTTTGTACAATTGTTCAATTATTAAAGTATTAGCCTGAGTTTGGTCTGTTTGTGTTGTCGTGTCAAACCTACTTGTCACTCATTGTTTGGCTTGAACTGGAGTTGCATAGAGCACAGATCTGGGACCAGGTTAATAACGTTTAGCTCTTTCAGCCTCTTTATAATTAGATGCCTCCACCATCTCCAGACATATTCCACCTCCAAGACCTCTATTGAGTCTATTGTATTGTCTGTTGTGGAATTATCTGTAGTGAATCAATGAGCCTGGCTTTCTCAGCATGCTGAATCAATGAACCTCGCTTTCTCAGCATGCTGAATCAGGGAGTAGTGAATCAATGAACCTCGCTTTCTCAGCATGCTGAATCAGGTAGTAGTGAATCAATGAACCTCGCTTTCTCAGCATCTGAATCAGGTAATACTGAATCAATGAACCTGGCTTTCTCAGCATGCTGAATCAGGTAATACCGAATCAATGAACCTCTGTCTACTTTCTATTTCAAAGCATTTTGATCTTTCCGAGGTGACCCTGTCTTCACAATCTGTACTTCTCTGAGATGCCTGCAGTGCTTACCTTCTTGTAAATGAGTGTTTTGTGAAAGTACAAAATGTGCTTTTACAAGTGATCACGTACGTTAATGGACTAGCTCTCACTACCGTATGTACAGTTGAGCAGTAAGAGGTTTTGCCACCAGGACTTTGGTCTACCGTCTCCTAAACGACAGCAGCTGCCTGCTGTGGTGCTCTCTTCCTGTCAATAATAATAATAATAATACATATCATTTGCATAGCACATTTCCACGTTCATTGCACATTAAAGTTAGAAAGCAAAACAAAAAAACATCACAATACGTCAAGACATTACCTGCTAATGTTGCAGATGGACTTTAAGCAGATTAAGCCATTAAACATTTAAAAAAGCTTGAATAGGTGTTGTGTTTTTAAAGTGAAGAGATCTCCACCCGGCACAGCCAGAAGAGGACTGGCCACCCCTCATAGCCTGGTTCCTCTCTAGGTTTCTTCCTAGGTTTTGGCCTTTCTAGGGAGTTTTTCCTAGCCACGTGCTTCTACACCTGATTTGCTGTTTGGGGTTTTAGGCTGGGTTTCTTACAGCACTGTGAGATATCAGCTGATGTACGAAGGGCTAG
>NW_019946543.1:12476-14799 GCF_002910315.2 Salvelinus sp. IW2-2015
AAGTAGCTGGGACTAGTGAAGTCAATAGCCCACAGGGCTCTGGTCTAAAGTAGTGCTCTGCAGCGTTCCATTTGGCACGCAGTCACTGTTTGATGTTTTCTCACCATTATGATGTCAACCGTAGAGCTGGATGTACTGCTTCGTGGTGGATTTGGATCCATTAAAGGAAGTAATTACACACAGAAAAAAGAAGAAGAAAAGATACTATATCATTTGGGTTTTTTCACATTTGAAAACATCAACATAATCTTGCTGACACGTACAACAATAGACACACGATGAGCCCTTTTTTTACATCTGCAGTTGTCACAATGTGCTTATCCAGCCTAAAACTACAAAGACAAAGCAATGCCGATGTAGAAGCATAATTGTAATTTATGACACAAACCTCAATCAACATTTAATTGTGGTCCAGTAATGAAATAGAGTGTTGTTTCACATATACAGAAGTTTGTAATGAAAAGTATTTACCTCTTTAACAAAATCCTATAGAAACATGTTTGTACAATTGTTCAATTATTAAAGTATTAGCCTGAGTTTTGGTCTGTTTGTGTTGTCGTGTCAAACCTACTTGTCACTCATTGTTTGGCTTGAACGTGGAGTTGCATAGAGCACAGATCTGGGACCAGGTTAATAACGTTTAGCTCTTTCAGCCTCTTTATAATTAGATGCCTCCACCATCTCCAGACAGTATTCCACCTCCAAGACCTCTATTGGTCTATTGTATTGTCTGTTGTGGAATTATCTGAGTGAATCAATGAGCCTGGCTTCTCAGCATGCTGAATCAATGAACCTCGCTTTCTCAGCATGCTGAATCAGGTAGTAGTGAATCAATGAACCTCGCTTTCTCAGCATGCTGAATCAGGTAGTAGTGAATCAATGAACCTCGCTTTCTCAGCTATAAATACATTTGATTTGATTTGAAGAGATTAAAGCTGCCTCCTGGACGAGTACAGGTAGAGTGTTGCAGAGCTGAGGGGGGTCACATGTGAGAAGGCACTGTCTCCCATGCTGGGCAGGGTAGTGGCTGGTTTCACCTGTTTTAGTCTGATGATTGTAGGGTACGTCCTGCGGAATAGTTATTCAGAAGTTGGCGTATGTACAGTGCCTTCGAAAGTATTCAGACCCCTTGACTTTTTCCACATCTTGTTACATTACAGCCTTATTCTGGAATGGATTAAATTGTCCCCCCCCTCATCAATCTACACACAATACTCCATAACGACAAAGCAAAAATAGGTTTTTAGAAATATTCAGACCCTTTACTCAGTACTTTGTTGACGCACCTTTGGCAGCGATTACAGCCTCAAGGCTTCATGGGTATGATGCTACAAGCTTGGCACACCTGTATTTGGGGAGTTTCTCCCGTTCTTTTCTGCAGATCTATTATTTTCCCCTGAAAAACATCCCCACAGCAAGATGCTGCCACCACCATGCTTCACCGCAGGGATGGTGCCACGTTTCCTCCAGACGTGATGCTTGGCATTCAGGCCGAAGAGTTCAAAGAGTTCAATATTGGTTTCATCAGAACAGAGAATCTTGTTTCCTTTGGGTGCCTTTTGGCAAACTCCAAGCGGGCTGTGATGTGCCTTTTACTGAGGTTGGCTTCCGTCTGGCCACTCTACAATAAAGGCCTGATTTGTGGAGTGCTGCAGAGATGGTTGTACTTCTGGAAGGTTCTCCCATCTCCACAGAGGAGCTCTGTCAGTGACCATCGGGTTCTTGGTCACCTCCCTGACCAAGGCCCTTCTCCCCCGATTGATCAGTTTGGCCGGGCGGTCAGCTCTAGGAAGAGTCTTGGTGGTTCCAAACTTCTTCCATTTAAGAATGATGGAAGCCACTGTATTCTTGGTGACCTTCAATGATGCAGAAATGTTTTTGTACCCTTCCCCAGATCTGAGCCTCAATACGCAATCCTGTCTCGGAGCTCTACGGACAATTCCTTCGACCTCATGGGTTGGGTTTTTGCTCTGACATGCACTGTCAACTGTGGGACCTTGTTTGTTTCAATATGTGTTTGATTGATCTTATGCTACACAAAGATAAATAACACTTATTCTAACCTTCAACCTAAACCTACCGACATCCACTATTGTCCCTATTACCTATGATAAATGAGGTGAAAAGGAGACTGGAGTGCTTCTTTTTTAAGTCTGTAACGAGACTATTTCAACAGATCTCCGCTGCTCACTGGGTAGCTCAGTGTTCAACGTCATCTTCTCCCCTGCTACGGCTGAGGAGGTCTGAGAGGAGACGGACGGACCGTTCTCCAGCACACCCTGCGCCAAGCCCCATTAGCCCCACCTCCGGTCTCTGAGGAAGG
>NW_019946543.1:20519-33062 GCF_002910315.2 Salvelinus sp. IW2-2015
ATAAAAACCATACTTTTTTTTTTTTTTTGCTCATCCAATCTGTTATAGTTGGATTATTTCACGCGTTACTGAGATGTTGTTCCCGTTTAGATGGTTTAGAGTCTATTTATCAATCTTTCCTACTTTGGCTGTCATTTAAATGCCGGTTGAGGGTGATTTTAAAAGTTCAAATTGGGATATTCAACTCTCCAAAAGGTACGCTTCTGAACCTGTACTAATTGTCCCCTAATGTACACTTGGATAAATGAGGTGAAAAGGAGACTGGAGTGCTTCTTTTTTAAGTCTGTAACGAGACTATTTCAACAGATCTCCGCTGCTCACTGGGTAGCCTCAGTGTTCAACGTCATCTTCTCCCCTGCTACGGCTGAGGAGGTCTGAGAGGAGACGGACGGACCGTTCTCCAGCACACCCTGCGCCAAGCCCCCATTAGCCCCACCTCCGGTCTCCGAGAGGCCTCCCTCTTCAGGGTCTAATAAAGAGACACAGTTGAGTCGCAATTAAGCGAGAAGGCCTCCCTCTTCAGTGGTCTAATAAAGAGTACAGTGGGGTTGTTGGGCGTCTCCACAGCGCCGCCCCGGTGGTCGGAGGGCTTCCTGAGGCAGCGMGACAAGGTMGCCACACAGCTCTTCTTGAAGTTCTCGTTCATGAAGGCGTAGATGATGGGGTTGTTGAAGGAGTTGGAGAAGCCGATGGCYTGGACGATGGCGATGATCATGTTCAACGTCACCTCGTCAGAGTTCTTCTCCAGGTTGTCTAGATGAAAGGAAGGGTTTTAGGGATTAGTTTAGCCGTATTTAGAGAATATTTGTAGCTAGGCTTCCATCCAAWTTGCAASAGATTTTCATTTGAATATTCTAAAATCTCCATATAACAATATTGCATTTTCCCACCAGAGATGTTTCCATCAAACTGATTTTTTCATTATAATTTGGGGGAAATTACAATACAGTAACAAACATAGGACATCACTACAATATTTTATTMTCTTAAGAAACTTAAAATAACATTAAATAAAAACATACTGTTTGCTGATTTAAACGTTTTTAAATTTTAACTAGGCAAGTCAGTTAAGAACATATTCTTATTTACAGTGACAACCTACCTTGGACGACGCTGGGCCAATTGTGCGCCGCCCTACGGGACTCTCAAGCGCAACCAGATGTGATACAGCCTGGATTCGAACCAGGTACAGTAGTGACACCTCTTGCACAGAGATGCAGTGCTGCGCCACTCGAGAGCCCCGATAAGAGGCTGTGCGTGATGTAGTRCATATAAACATAACTTTTACTGTTACATTTTCATGTACCGAATGGAAAAATAMAAGTTAAATGGGTTTCCATCSCATTTCCAACTCTACTGATACTTGTATYACAAACAMATKTTGCMTTATATAGCCGATGTGCTCACTCTGGTCTTGGTACATGCGCGCTAGCCAACAGCTCGCAGATACAGAGCGGGTAGGCTACCTACATTATGAGATAATTATAAGAGCAAAATGATGTGTATTTGTGAAACGGCAGCCAAGCATCGATCATCATGTCACCAGAATAAGACCCTGACATTYATTGGAAAGGAGCATCAAGCTCATTGCACATTCACCWCCCTGTGAAGTTGATCATCATTTATTTAATCTGTAGCCTAATAAACGGCATGTTTTCCCGAGTCGTAGTGAGAGGACCACACAACATATCATCACGTGACTCCAAGTTTACTTAGATATGATGGTTATTATATTAATATTTGTGCATCGCGGCGTTTCCACCGCCATTTCTCGCATAATTAATTTTACTGACACAAAAAGATCCCACCATGTCTAACGAACAAATAGTTCAACAGTCTTGTACCGACCGACATTTCATGTTTCCATCAGACTGGTCGTGACTTTTTTTTCATGCATCAGGAAATTAATCCGCCTTAATTTCATCCATGAAATGGTTTAATGGAAACGTGGTTAGTGAGAGTTAAAAAAACACATGCTGAACCGTCAGATGTACACCTGCGCTCTGAGTTGCAGTTAAAACTGAATGTCAAGGGTTAACCTATGTGACGGTGATTGTTTATGCTATATGTACTAACCCTATTTCAGCTTGTTAGCCTAGCCCTGTGTGTTGTGTGTGCTGGATAGATCATATACTTACTGTACTCAAACAGCATGTGAACGGTATGAACGGAGCCAACAAAGATTGTGAACAGTAGAACGATGGTAATCATCATTTTACAGCTCGCTTCTTTTTCCTGTGAAAATCAATAAACATGTTCGAACGTTTCTCACGCCGATTCCTCCTTCTATTCTTCCCATAACTGAGAGACGTGCAGGTGTCATCATGCACAATGCATTTCAACACAATAACAGGTATTTTAAGCAGAGCTCTCTGTGTGCCTGAATGGTCTAGCAGTTAGTGCTGCCAACTCCAGTCAACTCAGACTGCGTTCAATACCAGGTTGCTTTCAACATTTCACATCCCTTCATCTCAATCAATAAATATAGTGCATTTTATAAAGCCTTTTACATCAAGCAGTTACCTAGAGAGGAACCAGGCTCTGAGGAGGTGCCAGTCCTCTTACTGTCTGTACTGGTAGGAGAACCAGGCTCTGAGGGGTGGCCAGTCCCTCTCTGTCTGTACCTGGTAGAGAGGAACCAGGCTCTGAGGTGGCCAGTCCTCTCCTGGCTGTACTGGGTAGAGAGGAAACCAGGCTCTGAGGGTGACCAGTCCTCTCCTGCTGTACTGGGTAGAAGAGGAACCAGGCTCTGAGAGATGGCCAGTCCTCTCCTAGCTGTACGCGTTAGAGAGGGACCAGGCTCTGAGGGGTGGCCAGTCCTCTCCTGCTGTACTGGGTAGAGAGAGGACCAGGCTCTGAGGTGGCCAGTCCTCTCCTGGCTGTACTGGGGTAGAGAGAACCAGGCTCTGAGGGTAGACCAGTCCTTCCTCTCATCTCTGCCCTCTCTCATTCTAGAGAGGAACCAGGCTCAAGAGGGGTGGCCAGTCCTTCTCCTAAACTCATCTCTCCCCTCTCTCATTCTTCCCTACTATGTATCACAAAAAAAAATGAAAGATGTGTGGTGTATATGTACCCAGTACCTGGATATTTTTGTTGACCTCTCTGTGGTTCATGGTGTTCAGGACAGAGGAGTCCCCCACCCTTTCCTGATCCCAACAGGCTCTATCCTATCCGTGTGTAGAGAAACAACATGGCTGCCATGGGCATCAGGAACAGAGCTACCATGATGAAGTGTGGTGTACACTTTGTCTTGGGTCAGGGGAACGCCAAACGCTCCTGACAACACACGTGGTCGGTGGTCGTTACAGGAAGTCATACTTCACTGGGAATGGAGGGGGAAACCATCAATGAATCATCAATCACAGTGATTCTGAAAGCGACCGATTTGGTCAGGTTAAGTTTGGTAGGTTAGGTCAGTCAGCTCAGCTCAGGTCAAGTTAGGTCAGGTCAGCTCAGTCAGGTCAGCTCAGGTCAAGTAGTCAGCTCAGGTCAAGTTAGGTCAGCTCAGTCGATGTCAGCTCAGGTCAAGTTAGGTCAGGTCAGGTTAAGTCAGGTCAGCCTCAGGTTAAGTCAGTCAGGTCAGGTTAAGTCAGGTCAGGTTAAGTCAGGTCAGGTCAGGTTAAGTCAGATTAAGCCAGGTTAAGTCAGGTCAGGTTAGGTTAAGTCAGCGGTTAAGTTCAGGTCACTTAAGTTCAGGTCAGGTAAGTCAAGGTCAGGTCAGGTTTGGTTAGGTTAAGTTCAGGTTAGGTCAGGTTAAGTCAGGTCAGGTTAAGTCAGTCAGGTAAGTCAGGTCAAGTCAGGTCAGGTTTTGTTAGGTTAAGTCAGGTCAGGTTAAGTCAGGTCAGGTTAGATCAGGTCAGGTCAGCTTCTTTGGTGCCAGGATGTTGACTGTAAGCGTTTTGGATTTGATTTGAAGCTACAGTAGCTGTGGTGGAGGGGCTTGACATACCTCTAGTTGCTGTACGAACAGCATTGGGGATCCCACAACCACTGATGCACTCCATACAAGTCCTACACAACGAAGACATGTCTCATTACAATGACTTCTTCACAGTAACACAAGTAAAACATCATATACTGTACACATATGAGAGTTTCTTTCCAAAACGCTGTATCTACAATGTTTCACATTTGTACCTTCATGTGTGTGTAAAATATTAATGTTCTCAGATTTTTAATTCAAAGATTTTAGCTGTGTATTACAATGAGTTTGTTGCAATACGCTATCCTGTATATCTATTGGGTAGCTGGAATAGAATGTTCCTATCCTGTATATCTATTGGGTAGCTGGAATAGAATGTTCCTATCCTGTATATCTATTGGGTAGCTGGAATGGAATGTTCCTATCCTGTATATCTATTGGGCAGCTGGAATAGAATGTTCCTATCCTGTATTCTATTGGGTAGCTGGAATAGAATGTTCCTATCCTGTATATCTATTGGGCAGCTAGAATAGAATGTTCCTATCCTGTATATCTATTGGGTAGCTGGAATAGAATGTGCCTATCCTGTATGTTTAACATATGAATTCAACACATAAGTCTAGCATCGGCTATAGTGTTTGGTTAGAGTTAGGTCTCGTACCAAATGGCACCCTATCTCATATATACACTGAACAAAAATACAAACAAAGATCCCAGAAATGTTCCATACACAAAAAGCGAATTTCTCTCATTGTGCACACATTTGTTTACATCCCTGTTAGTTAGCATTTCTCCTTTGCCAAGATAATCCATCCACCTGACAGGTGTGGCATATCAAGAAGCTGATTAAACAGCTTGATCATTACACAGGTGCACCTTGTGCTGAGGATAATAAAAGGCCACTCAAATGTGGATTTTGTCACACAACACAGTGTTACGGCTCTCGTCGAAAGGAGTGGACCAAAGCGCAGCGTGGAAAGTGTTCATGATTTTTATTATCAAAAAACACTCAAACAAAATAACAAAGCGAAAACGAAAGCGCACAGTTCTGTAAGGCAAAGAAACTATACAGAAAACAAGATCCCACAAAACCCAAACGGAAAATGACAAAATTATATATGATCCCCAATCAGAGACAACGATAGACAGCTGCCTCTGATTGGGAACACCACTCGGCCAAAACAAAGAAATAGAAAACATAGATTTTCCCACCCAAGTCACACCCTGACCTAACCAAACATAGAGAATAATAGGGATCTCTAAGGTCAGGGCGTGACACACAATGCCACAGATGTATCAAGTTGAGGAGCGTGCCATGCATGCTGACTGCAGAAATGTACACCAAAGCTGTTGCCAGAGAATTTAATGTTAATTTCTCTACCATAAGCCACCTAAGCCATTTTTTTCTATTTTTGTTGTCAGTGCCTCAGAGCTAAGGATTTTCCTTCTCTTTTTGTTGTCAGTGCCTCGGAGCTTTATGCATTTTTTTTCACTTATCTACACACCATACTCCACTTTTTTTTATATTATGAAAGAAATTCAACCATAACTGAAGAACTCTCATAGGCTACTATCCTCTCCCAATGTCTGTACCTAGTGACCTTTAGTCCTCTCCTCTCTCTTCTKCTCCCACTCTCCTCTCTCATTTCTCCTCTTCCYCACCCTTCCTTCTCTGTTCTCACTGCCATACACCATTAACACAAAAGCTGAAAGTGTTTATTTTTTWAAAGCATACCTAGCATCTTGTATGCTCTTTTCGGAGTGTACTGCCTCCTCATTTTCAAGGGGTAGACAATTCCCTGGTACCTCTCCACGGCGATGCAGGTCATTGTGAGAATCCCTGTCACTATGGCCATAGTCTGAACAAAAGGAATCGTCTTGCAGATGAGAACACCTAGGAAGAGAAGGGGTTAGAAGTGTCACTCAAAAACACACTGTACACGGAACAAGCAGAAGTTTCTCCATACGTTCTCTCATTTGACTGCGTTTACACAGACCAATTCTGATCTTCTTTTTTCACTAATTGGTCTTTTGATCAATCAAATCAGCTCTTTTGTCAAGAAGTGGGCAATATATCATAATTGAGCTGTCTGTGTACTGCAGCCGGTATGGCCCTCGTTATATAACTGCATGGGGAAGGAAATTCGTGTGTAGGTAACCTTCACTCCTAAATCCCCTGGCTTCGATGTATAGTCCCCCAGAACGCTGATCCTCACCCATTCAAACAAAATAGGCTATTTTGTGACAATTCACAGTATAACCTATATCACAAAACAAATGTGATATTGCTTGCTCTAAATCTTGTGTGAAATATTGAAAAATGGGAAATCAAGMCACCTATAAACCCTAATGTTAAGAGGTGTCCGGCAAAACCAGAACATCGTTTAAAAACGGTTTACTTAGACTACAACTATGGAAATAAAATGTACTCTGTAAGGCACTGCTCTGTAGCCTATTACTTCCCATGTTGGTTGGTTTTTAACGTCAACATTTTGACTGATGGGTTGAGAGACCCACATCCATCAATGTCATTAAACTGTAGAAGGCACCAGAAGGCAGTAATACACGGAGATTCTCTTGAAATTATAAAAAGCGCTCTGCAAACACAAACCCTGTCAAGGCTCAGATTATAATATTCTTAAAACTACTACCAAATTTAATGCGCATCCATATTATTTTAGGATGAAAAAAAAAAACGATTACATACAGGCGGCTTCTTTTATTCAAAAAGGTTTTATTCAAACTATCAATGACAGTAGGCACCCCGCTGGGCACATACATCAATTCAACGTCTAATTCCACTTTAGTTCAATGTAATTTCATCGAAATGACGTGGAAACGATGTTAATTCAACCAGTAGGCATTCGGTGCAGAGCAGACAGSTGTTGGTGGAKTCATGGAACATAGGAACTCACCTCCGAGCCATTCCGAGGAGATGTTCTGCAACAAGGTGAACGGGATACAGAAGAATGTGATAAGAAGATCGCTCACCGCCAGAGAACAGATGAAGATATTAGTGGAGGTCTGTATTGCTCTTTTACGCACCACTATGTAGACAACCAAACTGTTCCCAACCAGAGCCAGGACGAAAATGATAGCATACATAATGACGAAAGTAGTCTTAGCGCCCAACGGTAGCTCAGGGACGTAGACAAGCGGCTGWATGTTGTAAGACTCGATGAACTCTTGTCGCGTTAAGTTGTAKTGTTGTAGCATCTCTTGCAGAACCTCGGGTGTTATTTTCCTGGACCCCATTTCTGTTGACGTTGTCATTTTCTAGAAGTTTATTTAAATTCCAGTAGTACAGCCACTACAGACAGATGTATTTTCCCGCCCGAAAATMGTGTTTTGTACACGTGCAGCTGATTAGGCTTTTCCAAACTGTCCTCCAAAAAACATAGTTCCACTGTGCTGCGGCTAGATAGTGCATTTCTCCCGCGTCCAGAGGCAAGAGGAAAGTGTCTGAGTGACACGTCTAGCCTATACCGCACTCTGTTAGTCTGCTGTTATTGCTGTGGGCTAATAACCTCTGTCCGTCAAGGGGTGGAACACCCAAATAGCTGTCATTCCAGTCCTCAAAACGACAGAACGAACGCACACACACACAGCTTTATGGAAACAGATTAATATTTTTGTTTGTGTGCTTTTGTGCTTTTCATCATAGCCTATACAAGATTGAGGTCTCATGAAAAGGTAATTCCTGGTTTTGATCCGTGTGTTSAATTTGCGGAACTTATACAGAGGGGTCAATCAACTTGTCTATTATTGCATCTACTCGAGTTAGTTACATAGTRATTTGTTTTTGTGCACAGTGCTCTTCAGAMATGTGCTGTTCGACAACAACACACTTCCTTTGCAAACAGATGTCTGTGATTCTATTATACAGTCCTATCTCGGAACTGTGGATTCTGACAAGGGTCCCGTCTTTCAATCAAATGTTTTGTGTATATATAGTACTTTTCAAGTACAGCCTGCATAAACATTATACTTGGACTCAACATATATATGGATTTATGTATTGGGTGCAAGTTACCCATTGTTTATTAAGGATGATTTTCTATATTGTATTGAGTCTCCTAGCAACATGGGAAACATTGGACCCTAAGTGAGAGGCTGTGTTGAGAGATGAGTCTCTAGCCAATGGGAAACATTGGACCCTAAGTGAGAGGCTGTGTTGAGAGATGTTCCTAGCAACATGGGAAACATTGGACCCTAAGTGAGAGGCTGTGTTGAGAGATGAGTCTCCTAGCAACATGGAAACATTGGACCTAAGTGAGAGGCTGTGTTGAGATGAGTCTCCTAGCAACATGGGAAACATTGGACCCTAAGTGAGAGGCTGTGTTGAGAGCTGAGTCTCCTAGCAACATGGGAAACATTGGACCTAAGTGAGAGCGTGTTGAGAGATGAGTCTCCTAGCAACATGGCAAACATTGGACCTAAGTGAGAGGCTGTGTTGAGAGATGAGTCTCCTAGCAACATGGGAAACATTGGACCTAAGTGAAGGCTGTGTTGAAGATGAGTCTCCTAGCAACATGGGAAACATTGGACCTAAGTGAGAGGCTGTGTTGAGAGCTGAGTCTCCTAGCAACATGGGAAACATTGGACCCTAAGTGAGAGGCTGTGTTAGAGATGAGTTCCTAGCAACATGAAACATTGGACCTAAGTGAGAGGCTGTGTTGAGAGCTGAGTCTCCTAGCAACATGGGAAAATTGGACCCTAAGTGAGAGGCTGTGTTGAGTATGAGTCTCCTAGCAACATGGGAAACATTGGACCTAAGTGAGAGGCTGTGTTGAGAGCTGAGTCCTAGCAACATGGGAAACATGGACCTAAGTGAGGCTGTGTGAGAGTGAGTCTCCTAGCAACATGGAAACATTGGACGCTAAGTGAGAGCTGTGTTGAAGATGAGTCTCCTAGCAACATGGAAACATTGGACCCTAAGTGAAGGTCTTAGTTGGTTAGAAGTGAGTCTACATGATTGAGCAACATGGAGAACATGTGGACCTAAAGCTTGAGAGGACTGTGGTTGAAGAGCTGAGAGTTTCTCCTAGCAACGATGGGAAACATTGGAGGCATTCTAAGTGAAGGCATGTTGCTTGGTGTTGAGATGAGTTCCCTAGCACATGGCAAACATTGCACCCTACTAGATTGATATGAGGCAGTGGTCTGATGTTATGGATGTTCTCCTAGCAACATGGAACACTTGGACCTAAGTGAGAGGCTGTGTTGAGAGGAGTCTACCTAGCAACATGGGAACATTGGACCTCTAGTGAGAGGCTGTGTTGAGAGCTGAGTCTCCTAGCAACATGGGAAACATTGGACCCTAAGTGAGAGGCTGTGTTGAGAGTGAGTCTCCTAGCAAATGGGAACATTGGACCTAAGTGAGAGGCTGTGTTGAGAGCTGAGTCTCCTAGCAACATGGGAAACATTGGACCCTAAGTGAGAGGCTGTGTTGAGATGAGTCTCCTAGCAACATGGGAAACATTGGACCTAAGTGAGAGGCTGTGTTGAGAGCTGAGTCCTAGCAAATGGAAACATTGACCCTAAGTGAGAGGCTGTTGAGAGCTGAGTCTCTAGCAACATGGGAAACTGGACCCTAAGTGAGAGGTGTGAGTATGTACTGTAGATGTGGAACTGTAGACTGTGGGAGGCTGTAGACTGTGGGAGACTGTAGACTGTGGGACTGAGACTGTAGAGCTGTAGATTGTGGGGAAGCTGAAGATTGTTGGGAGGCTGTAGATTGTAGAGCTGAGACTGTAGGAGGTGAGACTGAGATGAGAGGAGCTGTAGACTGTGGAGGCTGTAGATTGTAGAGGCGAAGCTGTAGGAGGCTGAAGACTTGAGAGGGTGACTGTAGAGCTGTAGACTGTAGGAGGCTGTAGACTGTAGGAGGCTGAAGACTTTGAGAGGCTGTAGATGAGGAGGCTGAAGACTGTGAGGAGGCGAGACTGTAGAGACTGGACTGAGAGGCTGTAGCTGTAGGAGGCTGAAGACGTAGAGTTGAGACTTGAGAGCTGTAGACGTGGAGCTGAAGACTGTAGAGACTGACTGAGAGGCTGTAGACTGTAGGAGGCTGAAGACTGAGGGGCTGTAGACTGTAGGAGGCTGAAGACTTGAGAGGCTGTAGACTGTAGGAGGCTGTAGCTGTAGGAGCTGTAGACTGTAGGGCTGAAGACTGTAGGAGGCTGAAGACTGTAGGAGGCTGAAGACTGTAGGAGGCTGAAGACTGTAGGAGGCTGGTAGAGACTGTAGAAGGCTGTAGACTGTAGGAGGCTGAAGACTGTAGGAGGCTGTAACTGTAGGAGGCTGTAGACTGAGAGGCGTAGACTGTAGGAGGCTGAAGACTGTAGGAGGCTGAAGATGTAGGAGCTGAAGACTGTAGGAGGCTGTAGAGTGCTGAGATGAGCGCTGTAGACAGTGATCATCAACTAGATTCAGCCGCTGGACCGGATGGTCGGGACCGAACATACTGTAGACTGTGGGACGATTTTGTTCTTGAGGGATGGTCGGGGCCGAACATACTGACTGTGGGGACGTTGTAACTGTAGGGAGGTGTAACCATGGTTCCCAACATGCGGCCAATGACATCATCAGCCAATAGTAGACAATTAGTAGATTAGTAGGCAATGCCTACTCCCAATTGGTCAAAATCACACGATGCCACGATGATGTCATGGTAA
Organism: Salvelinus sp. IW2-2015; assembly: GCF_002910315.2. Classification (NCBI taxonomy): domain Eukaryota; kingdom Metazoa; phylum Chordata; class Actinopteri; order Salmoniformes; family Salmonidae; genus Salvelinus; species Salvelinus sp. IW2-2015. The sequence goes on from NW_019946543.1 coordinate 31,119, forward strand.
ACACTGATCTCCGGGAGCAAGCTGGTTGCATCGTGTGATTTTGACCAATTGGGTAGGCATTACCTATATGCTACTAATTGTCTACAAGCGGGATCAGATTGAATCCTGACTAAATGAGAGTGTCTGGCCTTTTAAACTGTTAGTTCTCTAGCTGTCAAAATCATGATGTGTTTATTAATTTTACTGTCTGGTGTAGGTCATTTGTGTTAATTTACACGAAAAGGTATCTTGCCATTGGTTAATTGTTATCTGTTACACCAACAACGCTCTGGTATACTATAACAACACATGACTCCTGATTTACATATCATGCGTTCCTTAGCATCTGAAGAAGTTTGAAATTGGAATAGCTTCATACCAAGCTGAGGTATCAAGGCTAAGGCCCTTCTCATTAGGGACTCCCCCTGCCTCAACAGAGGTTCAATCAAATGAGAACTATACAGTTACCACACACACTGAGGAAGACCACGGTGAAACATTCAGTGTGTGGCAAGACATGTTGCTTAGGAGATAAAGAAAAAGCTTCAATTGCAACTTGTATCAAATGGAGGGCTGTTTTTTTATTTTGTATGTGACTACACAGTTATACTTGAAAAGGCTATGGTTATGGGTTATGCGATAATGGACTTACAGATAGATGTCTGTTGACTTCGATATCAATAATGTAACTTTTGATAGCCACGCAGCGTGTCAAAACCTGCTTTTCATTACCTCTAACTGGGTTATAAAACGTTGTTGAGAAGTACTTGTTCCCGGGCCAGTACTGGTTAGTCTTTCATCTGTAGCCGTAACACCATACATCAAAAGGCTGTTCAATCTGGTGTGGTGGGTGCTAGTGAGTAGGAGTATGTCTCTTCCCTGTGGCTCCCTGTGGCTCCCTGTGGCTTCCTGTGGCTCCCTGTGGCTTCCTGTGGCTCCCTGTGGCTTCCTGTGGCTCCCTGTGGCTTCCTGTGGCTTCCTCTGATGTATGTGTTCTTTGTGGTCCTGTACGGCTCAGTTGGTAGAGCGTCGCGCTTGCAACGCCCGGATTGTGGGAACTATTCCCGGGGGCCGGTCATACGAAATCAGTATTCACGCATGACTGTTTTGGATAAAAGCATATAATAAATGGCATATATTATATTATAGTACTTTTGTTCTGCCTGTGGCTATGGAACCCTGACCAGTTCACCGGACGTGCTACTTCGTCCCAGACCTGCTGTTTTCAACTCTCTAGAGACCGCAGGTGCGGTAGAGATACGCTTAATGATCGGCTATGAAAAGCCAACTGACATTTACTCCTGAGGTGCTGACTTGCTACACCCTCGATAACTTCCTTGTTTATTATTATTTGACCATGCTGGTCATTTATGAGCATTTGAACATCTTGGCCATGTTCTGTTATAATCTCCATCCGGCACAGCCAGAAGAGGACTGGCCACCCCTCATAGCCTGGTTCCTCTCTAGGTTCCGTCATTTCTAGGGAGTTTTTCCTAGCCACCGTGCTTCTACACCTGCATTGCTTGCTGTTTGGGGTTTTAGGCTGGGTTTCTGTACAGCACTTTGAGATATCAACTGATGTAAGAAGGACTTTATAAATACATTTGATTGAGTAGAGTAGAGAGAGCAGAGCAGAGTCGAGCAGAGTAGAGTATAATAGAGTAGAGTAGAGTAGAGCAGAGTATAATAGATTAGAGTAGAGTATAATAGAGTATAGTATAATAGAGTAGAGCAGAGTAGAGTATAGAGTATAAAGAAGTATGAGTAGAGTATTAATAGAGTAGAGCGAGTAGTCACTCATTAGAATAGACGATAATATAGTAGAGTAGAGACAATCATAGAGATTATAGGAGTATACGATAACCTATATGAGTAAGTCATAATAGATTCATAGATATATAGCGACTATCCCAAGATTCCGAGCATACTAGAGAAAAATGTATGCTTAATCCCAGCTCCGAGCAG
>NW_019946544.1:0-12639 GCF_002910315.2 Salvelinus sp. IW2-2015
AAGTTTCTTGCGGTATGTCTCTATAAGCATGCACATCTAGCCACTGGGATTTTTGCCGATTCTTCAAGGTAAAACTGCTCCAGCTCCTTCAAGTTAGATGGTTCCACTGTGGGTACAGCAATCTTTAAGTCATACCACAGATTCTCAATTGGATTGAGCTCTGGGCTGACTAGGCCATTCCAAGACATTTAAAAGTTTCTCTGTAACCACTCGAGTGTTGCTTTAGCAGTATGCTTAGGGTCATTGTCCTGTTGGAAGGTGAACCTCCATCCCAGTCTCAAATCTCTGGAAGACTGAAACAGGTTTTCCTCAAGAATTTCCCTGTATTTAGCGTCATCCATCATTCCTTTAATTCAGACCAGTTTCCCAGTCCTGCCAATGAAAAGACATCCCCACAGCATGATGCTGACACCACCATGCTCACTGTGGGGATAGTGTTCTTGGGTGGATGAGAGGTGTTGGGTTTGTGCCAGACAGCATTTTCCTTGATGGCCAAAAAGCTCAATTTTAGTCTCATCTGACCGGAGTACCTCCTTCCATATGTTTGGGGAGTCTCCCACATGCCTTTTGGCGAACACCAAATGTGTTTACTATTTTTTTCTTTAAGCAATGGCTTTTTCTGGCCAGTCTTCCATAAATCCCAGCTCTGTAGAGTGTACTGCATAAAGTGGTCCTACGGACAGATACTTCAACCTCTGCTGTGGAGCTTTGCAGCTCCTTCAGGGTTATCTTTGGTCTCTTTGTTGCCTCTCTGATTAATGCCCCCTTGCCTGGTCTGTGAGTTTTGGTGGGCGGCCCTCTCTTGGCAGTTTGTTGTGGTGCCATATTTTTCTTTTTATTAAATGGATTTAAAGGTGCTCTGTGGGATGTTCAAAGTTTCTGATATTTTTTTATAACCCAACCCTGTTCTGTACTCTCCACAACTTTGTCCCTGACCTGTTTGGAGAGCTCCTTGGTCTTCATGGTGCCACTTGCTTGGTGGTGCCCCTTGCTTAGTATGTTGCAGACTCTGGGTCCTTTCAGAACAGGTGTAAATATACTGAGATCATGTGACAGATCATGTGACACTTAGATTGCACACAGGTGGACTTATTTAATTAATATGTGACTTCTGAAGTTAATTGGTTGCACCAGATCTTATTTAGGGGTTCATAGCAAAGAGGGTGAATACATATGCACGCACCACATTTCAGTTTGTTGTTTTTTTGAATTTGAAACAAGTAATTTTTTCATTTCACTTCACCAATTTGGACTATTTTGTGTATGTCCATTACATGAAATCCAAATAAAAATCCATTTAAATTACAGGTTGTAATGCAACAAAATACGAAAAATGCCAAGGGGGATGAAAGCTTTTGCAAGGCACTGTATATGTAAAAGATTGTATCGTAATATGTTATTCTGATTATTATGTAGATATATTTCAGTCACATTACATATACAACACAGGAGGTTGGTTTCGTACCCTTAATGGGAGGACGGGCTCGTGGTAATGGATGGAGCGGAATAAGTGGAATGGTATGAAACACATCTAATACATGGTTTCCATGTGTTTGATGCCATTCCATTTGCTCCGTTCCAACCATTATTATGAGCTGTCCTCCCCTCAGCAGCCTCCACTGATATACAARTRGATTGATGGTAATTCAGTAGTTATGTAGAATSACAACTTATATAGACAGTCATATAATGAGGMCGCTTGTCTATCSATATGTCCTATAACACAYTCATCMTTTTGGTATTTTATTAGGATCCCCATTAGCTGTTGCGATAGCAGCAGCTACTCTTCCTGGGGTCCACACAAAACATGAAACATGACATAATACAAAACATTAATAGACAAGAACAGCACAAGGACAGAACTACATACATTTAAGATGTGACACATAGCCTCTATGCTGCACTTCTATTGTATTTTAGGCAATAGCTCTATCTGCAGAAGCGTGGTTTCTGTCCCTGTATTCTAACTGCATAATGTATATTGAAATGTAAGCTATTCATTTCACAACTAGTATTYATAATACTATTCATAATAACAGTCATGGGGAAATAATTTTGATTGATTTATTGCATTTCTTTATCCATCCAAAGTTCTGACAAGTATGTTTGAAGTTAAACCAAAAGTCATGATGGAGTATTACATTTAACGGTAATCACTTAAGCGAACAATATCTGAACATTTCTTGCATTTTGTCTCATCGTTTGATGATCTGGTATCATTTCTCTGCCTAGCTATCTGGACCATTTCAAGAAAATAATTTATCAACTCCCCCCTCCACTATCTTCACCCCACCTCCGCCCCTCACCTCCACTTCCCTCCTTGTCTTCGGCCCTCCACCTCCTCCTCCCATTCCTCCACCTCCCTCCTCCTCATCCACCTCACCCCTCCTCCTCCCATTCCTCCACCTCCCTCCTCCTCATCCACCTCACCCCTCCTCCTCCCTTCTTATTCCTTATCAGCACTGTTGCGTAACCTCTAGACTTAAGAGCASTAACAACMYRKGSKSTKTYYMSWSTCWCACAGTCTAACCCAACACCATGGCTCTCTATGAGTCTAAGACCGAGCTCTGGGACCTGGACATCAATGTGATCCAGCCAGAGGGGAAAGGTCCAGATCCAGCCACAGATGGAAACAGCGGTACCAAGCCGTTCAGGGATGCGTTCGAACGTTATATCCAGCCCTGTCTGGCAGAGCTGCTGGGTTCATCTCTGTTTATCTTTGTGGGGTGTCTGTCTGTGATCGAGAACACGGGAGGCACCGGGAGGCTGCACCGGCCCTGGCACACGGCCTGGCCCTGGGCATCGTCATCGCCGTGCTGGGGGAGATCAGGTAAGGCTGGGGAGCCCCTCTGGGGTGGGTGGTGAGAGGCTGGAAGGTGATAACCTGGTCCAGATCTGTTTGTGCTGTATAGCCAACTTTTCTGGCCATGACATGGTATAGGTTTTGGACTAGCTGGGAAGTTGATGCTCAGGTTTTCAAATGTTAGCAGAGCAACAGAAGAGTCTGTTCTTAGGCTTTCAACATGCAGTATGTTGATGTGTAACAGATTGCAAAAAAGCATTGCGAAAACGAAGAATTGTAATGGATCTGTTGATCGGCATTGACTTGAAGTTTTATGACTGTGCTTTCAAAGTAGCCTACAATAGATCATTAAAATGCACAACAGAATTTTAAAATCACACTTGTACCATTTTGATGAGGCAATCTACATCAGCATTTTTTCTCTATTATGGTTTTATTGTTGCTACATGCCTCTATATTTAAAAATGAGTTTGTTTTGTTTTCTAAAGGATGTGCCTCATATAAAAAACTATTGTGAACTGTTTAAAATAAAATAACTTAATTCAAATGTATTAGGGTAATTCAATTCTTCCATGTCTCTCTCTGCAGTGGGGGGCACTTCAACCCAGCAGTGTCTGTGTCTGTGTTTCTGATCGGGGGTKTCAACATCATACTGCTGGTCCCCTACATACTGGCTCAGCTGTGTGGAGGGATGATAGGGGCAGGACTAGCCAAGGTGGGTACTCTGTAGCCTACTAAAATGTGGGTTGCACTGTTTCTACTAGTACTAACTTGGTATTTAATAGGATTTTAATTATAATTGTTCTTATTTATTGACATTGAAAACATGTACATTTATTTAACTTAATTATTTGGTAACAATATGTACTTTKTAGTACGAACAAACTACCTGGCACCAAATGGGTAGGCCTACTGTCATAAAGACTATGTAAACGTCAGGAAAATATCAGCTAGATATTTCACACTTTCAGAGGTTTGATCGTCCCAGAATACACAACACTTGTACATTCCACACTTATTCTATCAGTATGATCATCCTCATCCTATCAACACTTCAGATATGGATCATGACAATAATCTCTTTCTACACCTACCCTGCTCTTCTCTTGGCTGCTATCAGGACAGTAAAACGATAAAGTAATTGACGTCCATGAGGGTTGAGTGACCAGGCAGTCACCCACTCTACTCTATTGGCAGTCATTTACATGTACAGTATCCTTAGAGCTGAACAAGATGAGTTGAGTCTGTGTTTCACCACCTTGTAAAGTCAAGAGCTCATTGGCCATTACCCTGCAGGCACATTTGGTTCCTTGGAAGTTGTGGGAACATACGTTTTTGGTTTCCCATTGGTTCTGGGAATGAAGCCATATGTTTCCTGACTGGTAAAAATGTAGGTTTTTTAAATGTTCTGAGAACAGAAGTTTTTTTAACTGCTTTGTTGGTTAAGGGCTTGTATGTAAGCATTTCACTGTAAGATCTACACCTGTTGTATTCGGCGCATGTGACAAATACAATTTGATTTGATTTGATTTGTTCGGGGAATGTTAATTTTTAGGTTTCAGGGAGGTACTGAGGATGTTTTACTATGGTTCCCTGAAAGTTTTCAGACGCCTCACAAGTCCTCAACTGGCAGCTTCATTAAATAGTACCCGCAAAACACCAGTTTCAACATCAGCAGCGACTCCGGGATGCCGGCCTTCTAGGCAGAGTTCCTCTGTCCAGTGTCTGCGTTCTTTTGCCCATCTTAATATTTTATTTTTATTGGCCAGTCTGAGATATGGCTTTTTCTTTGCATCTCTGCCTAGAAGYCCAGCATCCRGGAGTCYCCTCTTCACTGTTGACTTTGAGACTGGTGTTTTGCGGGTCTATTTAATGAAGCTGCCAGTTGAGGACTTGTGAGGAATCTGTTTCTCAAACTAGACACTCTAATGTACTTGTCCTCTTGCTCAGTTGTGCACCGGGGCCTCCCACTCCTCTTTCTATTCAGGTTAGAGCCTGTTTGTGCTGTTCTGTGAAGGGAGGTACACAGCGTTGTACGAGATCTTCAGTTTCTTGGCAATTTCTCACATGGAATAGCATTCATTGCTCAGAACAAGAATAGACTGACGAGTTTCAGAAGAAAGTTCTTTGTTTCATCCATTTGATCCTGTAATAGAACCCACAATTGCTACGCTTCAGATACTCAACTAGTCTAAAGGCCAGTTGTATTGCTTCTTTAATCAGAACAACAGTTTTCAGCTGTGCTAACATAATTGCAAAAGTTTTTCTAATGATCAATAGCCTTTAAAATCATAAACTTGATTAGCTAACACAACGTGCCATTGGAACACAGGAGTGATGGTTGCTGATAATGGGCCTCTGCATGCCTACGTACTGTTAGATAAATCCATAAATCGCCGTTTCCAGCTACAATAGTCCATTTTACAACAGAAAATGTCTACACTGTATTTCTGACAATTTGATGTTATTTTAATGGACAAAAAATGTACTTTTCTTTATTTTTTGACCCAAAACTTTTGAACGGTAGTGTATATGTTCAGTACTGAGTCAAAAGTTTGGAACACACTACTCATTCAGAGGTTTTTTCTTTATTTGTACTATTTTCTTAGCACTGTAGAATAATAGTGAAGACATCAAAACTATGAAATAATAACATATGGAAAATGTAGAACCAAAAAAAGTGTTAAACAAATCAAAAATAATTTTTACATTTTATATTTTTCAAAGTAGCCAACCTTTGCTTGATGACAGCTTTGAAAACTCTAGGGATCTCTCAACCAGCTTCATGAGGTAGTCACCTGGAATGCATTTCAATTAACAGGTGTGCCTTGTTTTAAAGTTAATTTGTGGAATTTCTTTCCTTCTTAATGCGTTGAGCCAAGCGCGGTTGTGTTGTGACATGATAGGATTGGTATACAGAAGATAGCCCTATTTGGTAAAATACCAAGTCCATATTATGGCAAGAACAGCTCAAATAAGCAAAGAGAAACGACAGTCCATCATTACTTTAAGACATGAAGGCCAGTCCAATCCAAAACATTTCAAGAACTTTGACAGTTCTTCAAGTGCAGTCGCAAAAACCATCAAGCGCGTATGATGAAACTGGCTCTCCATGAGGACCGCCAGAGGAAAGGAAAACACAGAGTTTACCTCTGCTGCAGAGGATAAGTTCATATAGAGTAGCTGCACCTCAGATTGCAGCCCAAATAAATGCTTCACAGGGTTTCAAGTAACACATCTCAACAATCAACTGTTCAGAGGAAGACGAGAGTGAATCAGGCCTTCATTGGTCCAAATTGCTGCAAAGAAACCACACTTTAAAGGACACCAATAATAAGAGAAGACTTGCTTGGGCCAAAAAACACGAGCAATGGACATTAGACGGTGAAATCTGTCCTTTGGTCTGATGAGTCAAAATTTTAGATTTTTGGTTCCAACGCTGTGGTCCTTGTGAGACGCAGAGTAGGTGAACGGATGACCTCTGCGTGTGTGGTACCCAATGTGAAGCATGGAGGAGGTGTGATGGTGTGGGGCAGCGGCTGCTGTGGTTTGCGCTTAGTGGGACTATCATTTTGTTTTTTCACAACAGGACAATGATCCAACACACCTCCAGGCTGTGTAAGGGCTATTTGACCAAAAAGGAGAGTGGAAGGAGTGCTGCATCAGATGACCTGGCCTCCACAATCACCCGACCTCAACCCAATTGAGATGGTTTTGGATGAGTTGGACCGCTGAGTGAAGGAAAAGCAGCCAGCAAGTGCTCAGCCATATGTTGGCAACCCTTCAAGACGTTGGAAAAGCATTCCAGGTGAAGCTGGTTGAGAGAATGCCAAGAGTGGGCAAAGCTGTCATCAAGGCAAAGGGCGGCTCTACTTGAAGAATCTAAATATAAAATGTATTTTGATTTGTTATAACACTTTTTTGGTTACTACATGATTCCATGTGTTATTTCATAGTTTTGATGTCTTCACTATTATTCTACAACGTAGCAAATAGTAAAAATAAAGACAAACCCTGAAATGAGTAGGTGTGTCCAAACTTTTGGCTAGTACTGTATATATTTTTATCACACTTGAAAAGACAAACTCTGACAGATGTAGCAATATGACCAGTGGAAAGTAGCAGTCGATAAGCAAATGTTAAATATGTTCTTCTGTATCTGGACCTATATCTTTTCTCCCTACATATCCATAGTTCAATATCAGTAATATCTCCTTCTCCAGGTGATTCCCCATCCATGAACTATGCCAAGGTTTCAGGGGCAGCATTCAACACAGTGCAGGCAGACACCCAGATAGTACCGCACACAGGTGGCAGAGGTGATCATGACTCTGTTCCTGACCAATGGTGGTGTGTATGGGGGCCGGTGAATGGACGACCCGCAGCCTGTTGGCCCTCTCTGCATCGGGCTGACCGTCACCCGCAGACATCCTGGCTGGGTGAGGACCCATGCGGTAGAAGGTATGGTGTAAGAGCGGTGGGTGGGTGGTCGTGGAGTGGATTGATGTAAGGTGTGTGGGTAAGGTATGGTGTAAGAGGGGTGGGTGGGGTGGTCGTGGAGTGGAGTGGATTGATGTAAGGTGTGTGGGTAAAGTATGGTGTAAGAGCGGTGGGTGGGGTGGTCGTGGAGTGGATTGATGTAAGTGTGTGGGTAAGGTATGGTGTAAGAGCGGTGGTGGGTGGTCCGTGGAGTGGATTGATGTAAGGAGTGTGGGTAAGGTATGGTGTAAGAGCGTGGGTGGGGTGGTCGTGGAGTGGATTGATGTAAGGTGTGTGGGTAAGGTATGGTGTAAGAGCGGTGGGTGGGGTGGTCGTGGAGTGGATGATGTAAGGTGTGTGGGTAAGGTATGGTGTAAGAGCGGTGGGTGGGGTGGTCGTGGAGTGGATTGATGTAAGGGTGTGGTAAGGTATGGTGTAAGAGCGGTGGGTGGGGTGGTCGTGGAGTGGATTGATGTAAGGTGTGTGGGTAAGGTATGGTGTAAGAGCGGTGGGTGGGGTGGTCGTGGAGTGGATTGATGTAAGGTGTGTGGGTAAGGGTTGGGAGAAAAGCGGTGGGTGGGGTGGTCGTGGAGTGGATTGATGTAAGGTGTGTGGGTAAGGGTTGGGAGGAGGGCTGTACTGTACATTCTGCAGAACAACTTTCAGATACAAACAAATCAAAATCAAATGTTATTAGTCACATGCGCCGAAAACAACAGGAAAATAACAGACCTTACAGTGAAATGCTTACCTACGAGCCCCTAACCAACAATGCAGTTAAAAAAAATACAGATAAGAATAAGAGATAAAAGTAACAAGTAATTAAAGAAGCAGAGTGAAATAACAATAGTTAGACTATATATACAGGGGTAGCGATACAGAGTAATGTGCCGGGCACCGGTTATTTGAGGTATATGTACATATAGGTAGAGTTATTAACGTGACTATGCATAGATGACACAGAGAGTAGCAGTGTGTAAAGAGGGGGGGGGGGGGGGGGGGCACTGAAAATAGTCTGGGTAGCCATTTAACTAGATTTCAGGAGTCTTATGGTTTTGGGTAAAAGCTGTTTAGAAGACTCTTGGAACAAGACTTGGCGCTCCCGTACCCGCTTGCCGTGCGGTAGCAGAGAGAACAGTCTATGACTTGGGTGGCTGGAGTCCTTTGACAATTGTTAGGCCTTCCTCTGACACCGCTTTGGTATAGAGGTCCTGGATGGCAGGAAGCTTGGCCCCAGTGATGTACTGGGCCGTACGCACTACCCTCTGTAGAGTGCCTTGCGGTCAGAGCCGAGCATTTGCCATACCAGGCAGTGATGCAACAAGTCAGGTGCTCGATGGTGCAGCTGTAGAACCTTTGAGGATCTGAGGACCCATGACAATGCTTTTCAGTCTCCTAAGGGGGAATAGGTTTTGTCGTGACCTCTTCACGACTGTCTTGGTGTGCTTGGACCATGTTAGTTGTTGGTGAAGTGGACACCAAGGAACTTGAAGCTCTCAACCTGCTCCACTGCAGCCCCGTCAATGAGAGTGCCGGTCCTCTTTTTCCTGTAGTCCACAATCATCTCCTTTTGTCTTGATGTTTGATGTAATGGCCTACCTTTGTACAGTATAGTTAACTACTACTGAGATAAATACCTGTACACTACCAATAAAACACAATGTACACCACAATACACTCCTTACTGTGTACCGTAAGACACCACAAGCTCTATCGTTCATTCATGCATCGCTTTTATATCACATCCTCTACAGGGGAGCAGTGTCTGGGGCATGTATGAACCCAGCTCGTGCCTTTTGGCCCGGCCGTGGTGGCCAACTACTGGAGCTACCACTGGAATCTACTGGTGGGACCCATGTCTGAGCCCTTGCTAACCGCCAGCTTCATACGGTACTGTACGGCTCTGATCTTCTGGGGCCTGGATACCTGGCTGTTTACATCATTGTCCTGTTTGGATTTAAACAGAAACAGACTGAGCCCAAGCTACTATTGAAACACTTTGGTTGGGAAAGCAGCCTTAATCTTTGTCCTTGAAATGACCATTAATACTAAAATAATGACCCAACTGGAGCTCCATAGATTAGAATGGAATAATATTTACTATTGAATGGAAGTTGCCTACACTAGCTGCAAGTGTGGGATTAGAAGCCTTGTCTGCCCATAAATTCTTGCAAATCAGCAAGAGAATCTACCACCACCATATCGGGGGATATGTTGTCTTGTGCGATAAAACACGCATCGTAACATGGCTGTTAGACAGGGCTGTTAGACAGGGCTGTGTAGACAGGGCTGTTAGACAGGGCTGTTTCCTCAACTTGATAAACATGAACTGTCCCTTTAAAATCAATGGCTAGCTATGTGATGGAAAGTTACTCTTACAATGGGTGCTTTTATACAATTCTTAAGTCTGGGAGAGTCATTAACCTAGTTTTAACAATGTGTGGATTTAACACCTTTTTATCTAGATTTTCCTTGTTAAAGTCTTGTGTTGTCTAAGACATATTTTGTGGAATTATTTACATTTATGTTAAAAAAAAACGAAAGAAACAATGTGTGGAAGCAACAACTTGTCGAGTGATGTTACATTCAACAATTCTGTACTATTTTGATGGTGTGTTTTTTCTATTTTCAGATTACTGCTTGGGGATGAGAAAACCAGAGTTCTCTTGATGTGATACAGATGTAGGTTTCCAGTTCAAGTCCATAAAAATGTAAATTTCCAAAATCCACATAAATTCTAACAGTATTTTTGTGTTACTATTTCCATGTCAATTAGTTTAAAATAATCTTACCAATGTAACTTTATTATATACCGGTATATATAGATTATCTATTGTCCATAAATGTAATCTATTTTATTCAATGCCATTTGTATAAACGAATTTTTGTGCATTAAATATTGCATTGCATATTTCTTTCTATGATTGATCCCTTTTGACATAGTAGAAGTGACTTCTGGCCCATAGTCTGTGTTTTATACCGCCACCTTTTGGTTATGTGGTGAACTACAGCCTTGCATTGGTCTGACTCTCACTGTACTGTGATACAACCTTCCATATGCGTCATGCCTTTTCACTGATTATCTGCACACAGACATCCAAAAACTAGCCACAGTAGATAACATTGAATTTGACACTGTAATTGCTATCTTGACTGAAAGTCTAGCAGRATCTGTCATGATATGAGTGTCTCAGCCATAGAAATATAATTACTAGAAAGGACATAGCCCCTCAGACAACCGGTCCTCCCATTATGGCCTCATTGACTTGAATGTGGACCTCTCTTCTAGTAATTATATTTATATGGCAGACACTCATTTGAGACAGTAGTATGTGAACGTTCAAAAAAWTTTGCAGTGAAGATTCAAGAAATGAAGTATAAARGTGTACAGCAGAGGCGTCGTCYTCATGTCCATTTATTGATTTGTACSTTGGAAATATAGAAGATACTGTTTCTTTCATACGCAATTAATACAAATMAATTATTAAARTAATTKATTAATTCCATTAGTGCCCCCTCAAGAATAAGTACATACATGATACCTGTAAGCACAGTAACAGTCTGATTTTGCCACATTCTACACATTTACAATGTCAATTTATCACCTGTTATTTGCTGATGGATGTGTCTACCATTTAGGACAAATAATAAGATATTATGCTAAAGTGTAAAAAGCCAGTTTCATGTTTCACTGGAACAGGAGCAGACTTTGCACAGGTGCAGAGACTTCGTCAAACTGTCTAGTTTTAATGCTTAATCTTATCTAGCTGGGACTGGCTAACATCAATGATCTATGCATGATTAATACAAGCAGGTTAACCAAGATGAAACTGTTTTGCTTGACCTGTAAATCTAGAACATTATGTCTGGTAGTAGGCTGCTGTATTAACAAACTAACAACACATTTAGTTTATTTAAATAGTAAAAACATATCATAATCATATTGACATATGCTCTATGCTGAAAATYTTGTTTTCAAATCAGTGCCAACAAAATATCTGTCTGCTGGACGATTACTATACTTTCATACTGTGAACTGGTTGTCTGTTGTACTGTGTTCACTAGAGTAAACTGACTTGGATTAATCATAACATGGATATCAGTGTCAAAGAGTCCATCGTTGGTCAATGGAGCAATTCAATTTTATGCTCTCTCTCGCTCTCTTTCTCTCTCCACTCTCTATCTTGCCCTATCGTTCTTTGAACTTACCAAAGTTCAAGTGATTAGCAACGCAAACAGGTTAGATATTTTGGACACACACCTGCGGACATTATCGCTAGTGCTGCACTGTATCTCTAGATACAAAGACTTCTCTCTCTCATCTATTTTCTCTCCAAAACTCCTCCATTTCTCTCTTCTCTCTCCTCTATTCTCACTCTATCTCTCCAAACTCCTTTCCACTATGACAGAAGGACAATGGAACTGGGTGACATTGGACATCCCTGATGGCATCAGACTCTAAGAAAGCACCGGTCAAGCCGCCCAACAAGTTTGAGCGCCTGGTCCAGCCGTGTCTGGCTGAGCTTGGTGGGGACCATGTTCTTTTGTGTTCATCGGCGGCTGTGTGTCGGTCATAGAAACGTGCGAGGCAGCAGGGAGGCTGCAGCCAGCCCTGGCCCATGGTCTGGCTGTAGCAGTCAATGTGGCTTGCATGGCAGAGATCAGGTCTGTGTGTTTATATACAGAGTATTGATACCCCTGTCTCACTGTACCTACTGTACTGTGTTGTTTTGGATAAAAGTGTCTGCAAAGTGTCTCATATTAACATCATTACAGTGTTGTACTTTGGTCTCCTTTTGAGATTAACGTTAATCATTTGTTTTCAATAGGAGCATTATATTTGCATGAACAGTATGTTTTGTGCTTTAATATGAGTGGAATAAATGCATTTGAATGGAATGCATGCCATTATTCCATTATATTTGCAATTCTATGTTGCTACAAGTGTCTATACTGCTACAACGTTCTATATTGCTACAATTTTGGGGTCAAAATACTGAAAACACACACGGAGTGGAAACCATAAGTCCCGTATTCTTTTTGTGTGATTATGTGTTTTCTTCGTCATGTGCAAGTTCAAAAACAGTCTTTCACAGATAAAGATAGACACTAAGGTTGTAAAAACATTCTCATTCCAGTGAGTGCCATTCAACTTATAAACAGTGGCCATTGTGGTGTAATGATTTCACAGACACCTGACACATACATATCCCAAGTTATAAAAGCAAAATGACCCCATTGTTATACCTAATAATTGAGTGAACATATTAACAATGTCTAATCAATATCTAAACCAATCTCCTTGAACTGATACAAAGGTGAAAGTGGAAGGTAGTAATGTTAAACTGTGAAATATA